>NW_012137747.1:3443739-3455353 GCF_000956105.1 Propithecus coquereli | reverse complement strand
ACTGAAAAGTAGAATAATAGAAATAGTTACTTTAAAAAACTAAGATACCATTGATGATAATGTGATACTATGGTTAGTAGAAAACACTGTCCAGATTTTCACATCTTTTCTCTTCTCATCTATTTCTTAACATTCTTTTGTCAAGAAAGAGTCCATAAAGGGTCATGGGGCATATATACAGACATCTTTTTAGAATATTAATAATAAACCCATTTAATTTCATGGCTACATTCCTTTAAAGAGTTTCAGGGACATTGAAATAACTAGGCAGAGGCATTTTCTAACTTATAAAATGACACTACCTCTCTCAAAATTTCTACTTATTTTTTTAATAAGGAAGTCTCAAACAATTCATAAAATAAGAATCTACATTCCTAAGGACCTTTGTATAAGATTTAGTTAGAAATTTAAGTTAATATTATAGTTAATCCATTCTGCACACATAGTTAATGCCATATTCTCCACTGATTTGACATACGTATTAATATTTCACTTCCATTAGAGTAGAAATAGCCAGCATCTTAAAGGTACAAAAATTGGAAGAAATTGAAACAACATGAAGAATAAAAGATCTCAACCCTCTCCTGAATTTACCATCTTACTGCAGTCCTAGTTAAAGTCAGAGATGATTTAAGGTGCAGAAACTGTAAATATTTTGGAACAAAAGATTTTCAAAAATGCAAGTATTCCTCCTAATGAAGATAAATTATAACAACACTATAAAACAAATCAGATCTCACTAGAACAATTACTAATAACTGAAGTTGGGAGGAGATAAATGAAGAATCTTGGTCAGTATCAAGGCAAGAATTGGGCTAATTGTGGTAATAAATAAAGCATGCAAAAACAAAATGAAGCTATTAGCCTTAAAGAGAGGACTCTGTGTAAAACAAGGTCATTATTCCAATCTGTCCAGTATTGATTAGAACTCCACTTCTAGAGGTTAGTTGGAGAATAATCTGACTCAAGGGATAAGGAAGATCAAACTGTTCCAGACCTAAGAAGATAAGATAAAAGAGTTATTTCAGTTTAGTGAGGAATGAATGTCAAGAGATTATACTCAATGAGCACTTCAGATGAATGACCTGACCAGCACTCACATTGTCCAGAAATCTTGTCATGGATTCCATTTTCTCTTTCAATGAATGCATTTGGGAAAAATAGGTGGGAGGATGCAAAAGTTTAAGGATAAATTTCCACTTGTTGTAAAGGAAGAAGTAAAGGAATTTTCTGTGTCATCGATTTGGAGGCTACAATCCATTTAGATGCAAAAACATCTCAATGTCTCACAAATTTGTATGACATAAATGGCATAGGTGATAATACTAAATTTTGAAAGATTTACTTATGAGACTGTTTCATTCAGGTACCCAATGATATCTTATCATTTACCTTACACTAAAACAGATTTATTTATTTTTTCTCCACATATTTCATTAATGGGATGCTTTGTCTAAAATAATTTTACTGAAAGAATTGCACCAGCTTAAGTCATGATTTATCCTTAATTCATAGGCCGAATTTGGTAATAGGGAAGAGGTAGAAAGAGCTGCAAAATATATTAGATCAAGTCAAACAATTTTTTATGTGGTTTTAAATTTTCTATGTTACTAACATATTGAATTATGAAATGTGTATTTATATTTCTAAATTGCTTATTAAATGTAGTAACAAATGTTGTAAAAGTTATGAAAGGTCGATTTTTGGAAATGCAGAGCTGCCTTATATCAACCTCGGGAAAGGTTAGAAGGAGATTTTAGCTGAGATAGGTATCATATCACATGTACAATATCTTAAGCAAAGCATCTCAGTTGTTGTCTAAATTACCAATGAGATGGGAGCTGCAATAATCCTTATTTTCAGAAGGCTCTGTTGACCTACTAGAGGCAATTTTCTTGGAAAAGTTACTGTTACGTGTGGTTAAAAGTAGGAGTCAAAGAGTTAAGTTGCAAATCCTATCTTCACTTCTTTCTAGACAATTTAATCTTCTGTACCTCAAATGTACTGTCTACAAACTAGGGTAATATGATTGAATCCTATCCATATTTTTTGAGACTTAAAGGAGATAATGCACGTAATTCACTTAGCAGAGTGTTCAGTACGTAGCAAACAACAGTGTTAGCTAATAATAATTTAAAATGTCATGATGAACAGTATAATTATTAAGCCCATAATAAAGATAGATTTTTATGCTCTCAATTTTTCTTTTATTAAGAAAATACAGCAAACTGTACATTATTTATATGACTAATTACACAATTTCCTGATATGTTCACATCCTAACAGTATCACTTTTCCCTCTGTTTGTACTACTCAGAAAAAGCTTCATAAGGAAAAAAGAATTTGAGCCGGAAATTGAGAGGTAGGAAGAGAGGAAACCCACCAAGAAACAGGGACTATGTGAGTTAAGGAATAAGGGTAGGAATGAGCAGAAATGTTCCTGGGACAGACATAAGAACCATATAACTAAAACAACTCGTATACTTTGGGATCTGGTGAAAAGAATGTTGAATAAGTTTAAAATAATGTTAGGTAAGCTGAAAATAATGTTGGATAAGTACAGTAGTCTCCCCTTACCTGCAGGGGATACATTCCAAGGCCCCCAGTGGATGCCGGAAACTGAGGATAATACTAAATTCTACATATAATATGCTTTTTCCTATACATAAATACCTACGCTAAAGTTTAATTTAGAAATTAGGCACAGGAAGAGATTAACAACAATAACTAATAATAAAATATAACAATTACAGCAATATACTATAATAAAAGTTATGTGAATGTCCTCTCTCTCTCTCTCTTTCTCAAAATAACTTAATATTTCGGACCATGGTTGACTGCAGAAAGAAACCATGGATAAGGGGGGATTACTGAATGTGAGAGGAATTTATGGAGGTCCTTAAATCAAGTCATAAAAAGTGTTCAGTTCTTTCCATGGAACCCAAATAAAAGTAACCATAAAGTCTTTTCTTCTGCAGACATATTTGTGATGAAAATAGTGATGAAAGATTGGTCTAATGATGGCATACAAATTCCATTGGAAAAAATTAAAAGTTGGAGTCAAAGAGGTCCACTAAGCTCTGTGCTGTCCTGTACAGTAGCCACTAGTTACATACAGCTATTAATACTAAGGACTAGAAATGTAGCTACTGTCGCCTGAGATTTGCTGTAAGTGTAAAATACAAACTAGATTTCAAACACTAGAACCAAAAAAAAGGTAAAATATCTCAATATTTTTATGTTAATTATATTTTGAAATGCTAATATTTTAGATAAATTAAGATGAATAAAATATATTATTAAAATTAATTTCAACTCTTTCTTTTTAAATGTCTACCAGACAATTCAAAATTTTACATGTGGCTCATATTATATTTCTATTGGACAGCTAGAAGTTTATTGTAAAGTTGCATCAATGAAATGATAAAATTGTAAACTAGCATAATAACTGTACTAATGAAGTAAAATAGATGAAAATATTACAAAAGAAGAAATGTAACAGTTCCATGCATAAGGAGAGGGAAAATAACCTCAAGGATTTATGATTCAGTTACTAGTTTTACACCTAGGAAGCTCATAGGTGAGAAACTGATGTGATGAGAATATTAGCATCTTTAGTTTTAGAATGCTAAGTATGAGATGGTGGTAGGATATGAAAAAGGAGAGAAGTTAAGGTAAATACAAAATATAAAGTCATTGAATATAGCAAGAAGGGTGTCATACATACTGAGTATATAATGTCAGTAAAATAATGAGGACAAAAGCCATATTGTAAAGGATTAAGGAATAAATAGTAAAAACTCAAAGGCAATGAAGCACAGATTACTCTTTTGAGAGGCTGTCACTTAATGGAAAGTGAGAAACACAAGGTAAGGGTAAACGGTAAGCATTGTCAAGAAAAAGATTTGGGTTTGGGTTTTGGCTTCCAAGAGGGAATGGAATCCACATGCTTACCTTTTCATTCCATCAGTCAGTAAGTCATTCATACTTTCAAAAACCCTATGATCAATAGTTCCCATGTGTCAGGCACCCAAGTCCTTCAAGCTCTATGATGGAAGCAGAAACAAGCATAGAGAAAGAAATGGTCACTTTGGCATTGGTAATGGAGAAAGTGGTTCAAACAAGTGGAATGAATAAAAATCCTCAAAACAGCCCAGACTTTTAGGGGCAGTGCAAGCAGCTAGGGTGGCTGAAGCAAGGAATAAGAGAATAATGAGAGCTCCAGATGGAGAAGGAGGCAGGGACCAGACCAGAGAGTACCACAGCCACAGTGAAAACTAGTTTAAACTTCATCCTCAGCATCAAGGTGAGCCATTAAAGAGTTTTAAACAAGGACTGACATGATCAGACCTGCCCTTTTTAGATAGCTTTGCCAACAAACTGTAAGATAAGACTGGAGGAGATAGGAAGCAGAAATACCAGTCAGGAAACTATTGCAATCATCCTCAAAAAAGATAACGAAGACCTTAATTTTCCTTTGGAAGAGTTTCTTCCCCATTAGAGCTTCATCACCTTGCAGTGGCTGTAGCCAATATTCTCTATGAGTGAAAAAGATGCAAAGAAGGCTTAGAATATATGAAGAAACTGGAGCATGGAGTGACCCCCAGCCATAATAAATCAGCCTCTATGGGCTAGATTCCTAAACTACTTTGGAGAATCTAATAAAGCAGAGAAATGCACAGACCTAAGTCATTTTGAAAACAGTTTTAGGTATACCTAGAAGCTTATCTATGCATTTCAGTTCAATTTGATAACTGTATATTAAGTTCTGTATGACTGTACCTTAGAGCCTAGGGTGGGAAAGGGTTAATGAAAGATGAATGGGAGCTTGGACAGATGCTTGTAATGAATGCCAAGGAGTTTGGCCTCAGTAAAGTGGGAGCCACTAAAGTGTTTTAAGAAGAAAAATAACCTGATTTTCCTTTTACAATACATCAAATTGACTGAAACTGGGAAACCTGGAGATAGAGAACGAACTAGAAAATTTTTGCCATAAACCAGGAGAGAGATAACAGCCATCTAACTCATGTTGGTGGCAATAGAGATAAAGGAATATGTACATTCTAGAAATATTTAAAAAATAAAATTAGCGGGACTTTGTGACTGATGAAAAGTGATGTAAAAAGAAGTCCAAGAAGTTACCAGTTGTCTGGCTTGGAGAGACAAGTGGATGCATTCAGGAAAACAGGAAATGCAGGAGTGGAGCAGGTTGGGACTTATGGAAAGAGGTTGAACTTAGATATGATTATGTTGGGTTTGTAATGCCTATGGAACGTGAAAAAGGCAGACCAGTATTTGGGTCAAATGCACAGGAGCATTCTGATTGAAGGAAACTATTTTGAGTAGTTGGAAATAGTAACTGAGGCCATTGTAGTGAATAAGTTCGCCCAGAAGAGTGTGTAGACTTGCAATAGAAAGGAGCCTAATAAAGAACATCTGAGGATGGGTAGAAAAAAGGGAAAAGGAAAGAAAGAATAAGCAACCCAACAGGAGAAAAACCAACAAAATCTGGTACCAAGAAAATGAGGTATTTTGAAAAGTAGAAGTAGTCAACAATGTCAAATGCTGCTGAAAGGTGAAGTAAATAAAGATTGAAAAATGTCCATTGGACTCCAGTTACAGATATATTAGACTGGTTCAGCTTGTCCCACAGTTGATTGATGTGCTGCTCATTTTTTTATTCTCTTTTCTCTGTTTCTTTTTTTTTTAGAAAATTATCTATATCAATTTTATTAATAATACCCCAAATCTAGAAAGCATTTAAACAAATGTCCATCAACAGAACGGATACATGGTAGTATATTCATATAAGGGAATACCACACAGAAAAATAAACCTTTTGCTTTGCAGAACAAAATGTGTGAGTCTCACAGATACAATAATATGTTCAAGAATCCAGTTATGAATCTGACCACGCTGTACGATTCCATTTACATGAAATTCAAGAACAGCTAAAATTAATCAATAGTAATTGAGAGAAAAAGAGTGAGAATAGCTAGTAATTCTTGGTGTAGAAAACATTGCCTAGAAAGGGCACAAGAGAGCATTCTACATGCTGACAATTTGTGTCTTATATGGGTGGTTGCTACACTGCGTAAATGGCAGTTAAGTCCAAGTCAAAACAACTGAGCAGCCTGGTTCCAAAGGCCCAGCCTTTGCCCAGCAACATCAACTTTATAAACAACATGTGTCATAAGAATCTCAGTTTTCCAGTCAACATTCCTAGGAGCTCCCAATGATCCCCAAAGTAGAACTGGTGGATCATTTCCTCTCCTCCCCCCAGTGCATTATTTCCAAATCTGATGACTTGAAATGTATAATCCTTTGGATAGAAGCTTGCAAACAAGGTATCTTTGTACCAACTATATAAAGAAATTTTCTTGAGCAAATCACTGATTAATAAATATTGTAATGAGACTTTTGAATGACTTATAAATACAAATTGTTTTGAACCCTTTACAAGCAATTACCACAAACTGATATGTTAAGTGTATATTATACCTGATTAATCTTTAAAGTGGGGCTTTGATGGGCAAAACTTTTTGACTAGTTGAAGTTATTGTGAATGTGTGAAAACAATGTTTTTATTTGAAAGCATTTCCTAGTTTTCATATATTTCCTTCCATTAGGTGTCCCTTCCTGACTGCCCTACCTGGTATCCTTCCAGGTATGCTTGGTAGGAGGCATCTCTTCCCACTAGCCCAGACAAGCTCAGGAAACCTTTCATAAAACTTTTGATAGAAAAGGAATTATATGTTGTAATTTTCCCTGGTTGCCACAGCTGTAGGAACATCAAAGAAGACTCATACATAGACATGTGTTAGTGTAGCCAGTGGGAAGTGTTAGAGTCAGACCTGAGTTTAAGCAGTGGCTGTAGTATTCAGTGGGTTGCAATGTTGGGCAGGTTACTAAAACTCTCTGAGCTTCAGTTTCCTTATCTGTAAAATGAAATTGATAATCATAGGCTTATAGGGTTGTTGTGATGGGGTATTGTGATAGGGTGACCTAGAATGGTGTCAGGTATATTGTAGGGGCTCAATAAATGATGGTATTATTATTTCATGATGATGTCAATGCTGCCATTGCTGACATTAAAATTAGTGTAATTCTGACCTCCCTTCATAATTATAGGCAAAAACCACAATACACAGTTATGCACAATTAAATGAGTTATCTTGGTCCTTACTTTCTTGAATAATGAGGCTTATCAATTCTTCATTAAGCACTTTGGATTCTGGAGCTAAAGCTCTAAAGAAGTCTAACGACTAGATAAAATTTAAATGCCATTAGTACTTCACATAATTATCACAAAGTGCCAGAGAGAGATTTTGAATATCAATAAATTTTCAATTGTTATGTCTTCAAGTTCACTAATGTTTTCTTTGGAAATGTTAATCTGTTGTTAATCCCATCTGTGATGAATTATTTTATGTATCAGTTTTGCTAGGCTATGATGCCCAGCTGCTTGGTGAGACAGCAGCTTGGATGTTTCTGTGAAGGTATTTTTCAGATGTGATTAACAATTAAATCAGTAGACATTGAATAAAGCAGATTATACTCCATAATGTGGGTGGGCCTCATCCAATCAGCTGAAGGCATTAAGAGAAGACTGAGGTCCTCCAAGGAAAAGGGAATTCTGTCTCCAAGCTGCCTTTGGACTCAAGACTAAAACATTTCCAGCCTGCTGGCCCACCCTGCAAACTTCAGACTTGCCAGTCCCCACAACTGCAATATGAATGTACATCATATCTATGTATCCCATATAAACACACATATACTACATATAAACATATATTATATATACATATATACAGATACACACACATATCCCATCAGTTCTGTTTCTCTGGAGAACCTTGACTAGTACACCATACATCCTATTTTTCATCTCAGATGTTGCTTTCATCTCTAGAAGTTCAATTTGGGTCTTTTCTACACCTTCCATCTACTTAAATTTTTTAACATATAAAATACAGTTGTAATGGTTTTAATGTCCTTGTCTGCTATCTATATCAGTTCTGGTTTCAATTGATTGATTTTCCTTCTCATTATAGGTCCTCTTGTCATGCTTCTTTGCATGCCCTGTAATCTTTTTTTAAAATTGATACATAATATTTATATATATTTATGGTATATATATGTGATATTTTGTTATATGCATAAAATGTGTAATGATCAAGTCAGGGCATTTAGGGTATCCATCACCTCAAGTATCATTTTTGTGTGTTGGGAACATTTCAAGTTCTCTCTTCTACCTATTTTGAAATATATACTACACTGTTGTTAACTATAGCCACCCTACTCTACTATCGAACATCAGAACTTATTCCTTCTACCCAGCTGTATGTTTGTACCCATTAACCAACCTTTCTTCATCCCCCACCACTGACCACGTACCCTTCCCAGCCTCTGGTATCTATCATACTCCTCTCTACCTCCATGAGACGCCTTGTAATCTTTAATTGTTTTTTTTTACTTTCTTGGGTGCTAGATGCTTTTGTATGCCTATAAATTTTCTTGAGCTTTGTTCTGGGATGTATTCCAATTTCTTGGAAACAATTTAATCAATGCCATATAGGGATGCTGTTAGGAGCCTTTGGCAGGCCCCTGTAGGTGAATGTTGGAACAGGGAAAGGAAAACAGTCAAAGGTGACTCTAAAATGCTGGACATAGATGAGTGGAAAATAGAGGTTCCAGAAAGAGATGATAAGAAGGATGTTAGAGCAAGGCCCTGCATAATCTGCAGATAATTACTCTCCGTTTTAGATACAGCTTTTAGCCTGTTACTGGGCCTTAGTAGAGACTGAACACTTCACCATTGCCAACAAGTTACAATGTGGCCTGAGATGTCCACCATGAACTAGGTGTTATCTGACTCACAGAGTCATGAAATTGCGCATGCACAGCAACACTACATCATCAAATGGAAGCGTTATACGTAGGTGATCAGGCCCTGAGCAGGCCCTGAATACACAAGTAAGTTACATGAAGGAGCAACCCAAATGCCCATGGTCCTTGTTCCTGCTACACAGCCTTCTCTCTCTCAGCCTTCACCTGTGGCGTCATGGGGAGTTCCTTAAGATCAGTTGACAGCGAAAGAGAAGACATGGGCCTGATTTACCAATGGTTCTGGCACTACCCAAAAGAGGACAGCTGTAGAACTACAGTTCCTCTGTAGGACATCCCTGAAAGACAGTGGTGAAGGGAAATCTCCCAGTGGGCAGAAACTCAAGCAGTGCACCTGGTTGTATAATTTGCTTAATAGAAATGGCAATATATGTGATTATATACTGATTCATGGGCTGTAGCCAATGGTTTGGCTGGATGGTCAGAGACTTGAAAGAAACATAATTGAAAAATTGTTGACAGAGTAATTTGGGGAAGAGAGATATGTGGATAGACCTCTCTGAATGGGCAAACAACATGAAGATATTAATGTCCCATGTGAATGTTCACCTAAAGCTGACCTCAGCAGAAGATAATTTTAATAATCAAATAGATAGAATGACCTGCCCCATAGATACCAGTCAGCCTCTTTATGAAGCCACCCCCGTCATTGCCCAACAGGCTCATGAACAAAATGGCCACCATGGCAGGAATTGAGATTATGCATGGGCTTAGCAACATGGACTTCCACTCACCCAGGCTGACTTGGATACAGCCACCATTGAGAACCCAATCTGCCAACAGCAGAGAACAACAATAAACCCCCACTGAGCCCCTGGGTGATCAGCCAACTACCTGGTGGCAGGTTGATTATATTGGACTGCTTCCATCCTTTTTCCTTACTGGACTAGACACTTACTCTGGATATGGATTTGCCTTCCCTGTACACAATGCTTCTGCCAAAACTACCATCTGTAGACTTACAGATGGCGTTTCAACCAACATGGCATTTCACACAGCATTGCTTTTAATCAAAGGACTCAGCTTACAGCAAAAGAAGTGTAGCAATGAGCCCATGCTCATGGAATTCGTTGGTCTCACCATGTTCCCCCACCATCCTGAAGCAGCTGGCTTGATAAAATAGTGGAATGTCCTTTTGAAGACTCAGTTTCATCACCAGCTAGATGACAATATCTTGAAGAGCTGGGGCAAAGTTCTCCCCCAGAAGGCTGTGTATATTCTGAGTCAATGTCCAGTATATAGTACTGTTTCTCCAATAGCCAAGATTCATGAGTCCGGGGATCAAGGATAAAAATAGGAGTAGTATCACTCACCATTATACCTAGTGACCCAATAGCAAAATTTTTGTTTCCTGTTCTTACAACCTTGTGGTCTAATGGCCTAGAGGTCTTAGTTCCAGAGGGAGGAATGCCGCTACCGGGAGACACAAAAATGATTCCATTTATCTGAAAATTAAGACTTCTACCTAGCCACTTTGGGCTCCTCATGTCTTTGAATCAACAGGCCAGGGAGGGAGTTGTAGTGTTGGCTGGAATAATTGATCCAGACTATTAAGTGGAAATTGGACTACTACTCCACAATAGAAGTAAAGAAGAGTATATCTGGAATATAGGAGGTCCCTTAAGGCTTCCCTTAGTATTACTATACCCTTTGATTAAGGTCAATGGAAAACTATTTAATATGACAAGCCAATCCAGAGAAGACTATGAATGGCCCAGACCCTTCAGAAATGAAGGTTTGGATCACCCCACCAGCTAAAGAACCACAATCAGCTAATGTTCTTGCTGAAGGCAAAGGGAATATAGAATGGGTAGTAGAAAAACGTAGTTATACATAACAGCTAGGACCATATGACCAGTCACAGAAATGAAGACAGTAATTGCATGAGCATTTCATCCTTATTTTGTTATGAATAAGTTTATGTGTGTATATATACATATATAGATATAGCAAATATATGTTTTCTTTACTCTTTTATTCCATTATCATAAAATATAAGATGGACCTTTATATCAGTATTGTTCATTTTATATCATAGTATTTAAATTATGATATATCAAGAGAAGAGTAAACATCACTTGAAAACTATACCGCTTCTCCTTTATGGAAGGAATTAGTGCAATTTTGGTTGTACACAGGATTGTCACATCATGTTAGGTGGAATTATGATCTTGTTTTTATCTTTATTTGAATACTAAGTATGGCTTAAGAACATACTTATGGGTGCCAACTTTACAAGGAATGAACTTGTGATGGTTAATTTTATGTGTCAACTTGACTGTGCTAAGGGATGTCTAGATAACTGGTAAAACATTATTTTTGGGTATGTCTTTGAGAATATTTCTGGAAGAGATTAACATTTAAATTGGTAAACTGAGTAAAGAAGATCCACCCTCACCAGCGTGGGTGGGCATCATTCAATTCGTTGAGGGCTCAGAAAAGAACAAAAAGGCAGAAGAAAGGTGAATTTCCTCTCTCTCTTCCTGAGCTAAGACATCTATCTTTTGTACTGATCTAGCACTTCTGAAGGCCTTCAGACTGGGACCAGGACTTACACCATTGGCTCCCCTGGTTCTTAGGCCTTCAGCATTGGTCTGGAACTACACCATAGACTTTCCTGGTTCTCCAGCTTGTAGATAGAAGATCATGGACTTCTCAGCCTCCATATTCTCATGAGCCAATTCCTCATAAGTCTTTTCCTAAATAT
>NW_012137747.1:3435220-3442904 GCF_000956105.1 Propithecus coquereli | reverse complement strand
AAGCACTTAGCTTTAAATTAGAAGTAGCTCACTGCAACAAGAGCCAGAATGCCAGACATGCACTTGCAATGGCTTTTGCAATTAAGTTCATGAAAGGGGGCAAAGGCAATGTCCAATATTTGAGTGGTGAGCAAGGATGGGGAGTATAGTAAGCACAGTCTGAGGATATAGCCAAGTTGGCAGAGTTGACTGGTAAAAAGCCAAAGTGGAAATAGAACACAGATCTGGGCTCAAAGTCAAAATGAGGGCCCAGCCAGGCATGAAGAAGGCATAGGCTGAGGACTTGTGGGTGATATGGGGAGGCCCGGGCTTCCCTCTACCTTTGTAAGAGAAAATGCTCTTTTCTCCTGGCCCTGGACGAGTCCAGCTTGGATGGCAATCATGGGTTACTTAGATCTTATGAACCTGGGATCTAGCTGCTGCTGGTCAACCTCATTTAGCCAACCAATTCAAATCTTCTACATTTAGTCATAATGTTATGTTTATATACATCTTCACTTCAGGAAAAAGACTTCAAAATTATTAAAACATCGAGCAGCTCTCCAAAGTCATAATATGAGTCAAAGTTGAATCAGGGCATAAGATCCATTTCCTCACTCCTAGCATCATTACATCTGCCTGTTCTGCTGCTTCCCATCAAAATGATTTAAAGTTATTCTTTTTCCCCAATGCTATGCCTCAATGATTCCACATAAATCTCAAAATAATATTAAAGTTATATTTCTTTTTAGAATGTAAAGGCAATCTCTAGTTGATAGGGGATATAAAAACCATCTTAAATGAATGGGTTTTTTTAAAAACTTAGGTAAGTCCTACCTATTACTTTTATATCAGAAAAATATATATATCTTTTAAATGTGGGCTCTTAGCAACTATACCACGTGGCTCCCTGCATACACACAAACTCATATACAGAGGTTGAAGCATAAAGGTTAGCATCGTGAGTTTTAAAGTCAAACACAAACAATTTAATCACAACTCTGATGAAACATGATCTTCAGCAAGTGACAATTTCTGATGTCATAGTTTCTTCATCCATAAAATAGGGATAGTAACGGTAACTCTCTCAGAGAGCTGTTGTAAGGATATGAAAAATGCACTTAAGGGCATAGCACAATTCTTAGTAGAGTTAGTGCTCAATTAATATGTGCTAATAATAATAATAATAGTTCTTCTCAGATTTATGGCAGGAAGCTCACCAGAGGCATCCTAAGACTCCCTTCTGGGCTCTTGGGTTATACTGGTATCCATGACATGGAACTTAGGTCATATTTGAGAGCATGTCGGGGAGGATGGCGTGCCTCCTAGTGTTTTCCAGGAGCACTAGTGTTACACCACACACACACAGTTCTGAACATATAAGCAGATTTCAAAGTTGCTTAAATCGCTTTCTTAGCCAAGAGTCATGTAAGTCGCCAACTGGCAATGAAATGATTTTCCACTCAAACTTGGCAGCAGTGGGATTTAAACAGAAAACTGGGAGGAGGGCAAAGGAAGTAATATGCTTCCTTCCTCAGGGTAGTTTTGGACTCTTTGGCACCACAGAGAAAAATTGTAAAGAAGAGAGAAATTTTGGGTGAGGATTACAGTACTTATTTTTAATTTATCAAAAGTAAATGGAAAAGGAATTTCTAGCTACCATTGGAAAAAATGCCCTTTCTACCACATTTTTAAATTTTGTGAACTCTTTTCTTAGAAGATGTTGACATTTCTTCATTTGGGTGCTCTCACTAGACAATTATTTGCTCAAGCAAACTTACTTAGAGCCAATGTATTAATACATTTCCCTGCTAGGGTTTGTAACAACTTTCTTATTTTTGTTTGTAAAAGAGAGCATTATTATTAGGGCTATATTGGTGATTGTCCTTATAGTTCAGAGATTCTAACTGATATAATTAGGGGGAAGATGTCATGATATCAGCAAAAAATAAATAACTATAGTTATGACAGAGAGAGAACAGCTAATAAACACATGCCATGATAATATTCCCCTCTGTAATTTTTAGCAGTTGGTACTCCATAAAAAAAATCTGTAAAAAAAATTATTTGGTTTCCAGTGATAAAATTGATTTACCATAAGATATCTTAGCTCAGAGACCTGTAGGTTTTTGTTTTTTTTTTTTTTTTTTGGTGGCAATGGGTACCTTTTATTGAACACTTGCCATGGGCCATTCACTCTGTTGACATATCACCAACAGTGCCTTGTGCCCTGCCCCTAACAGTCCTGCAGGTTGGGGACATCTCACTCTTAAAGACAAGGAAAGTGAGAATCAATGGAGTTAGTCAGCTTGCCCAAGGTCACGATGCTAGAAGATGCTAGAAAGTCGCAGAGCTGGGGTTTGTCGTGTTTACCAGGATTGAGTTACAGTGACTCACAAAACCCACAAGAGACCTGTAGTTTTATACTTCCTGAAACTGTATGACTGTGGTTGATAGAATAATGACCCCCCGCAAAGATGTCCATGTCCTAATCCCCGAAACCTGTGAATATGTTACGGAACGTGACAAAAGGGACTTTGCAGGTGTGATTAAGGCCCTTGAAATGGTGGCATTTTTCTGAATTATCTGAGTGGGTTCAATATAATCACCAGGGTCTTTATAAGAGGGAGGCAGGCAGCCCAGAGAGAGGAGAGATGGTGAGAAGCAGAGGCTAGAGCAAAGCAAGGAAGGAGCCATGCGCCATAGAATGCAGGTGGCCTCTACAAGCTGGAAAGGCAAGAAATGGATCCTTTCCCCAGAATCTCTAGAAGGAATGCAGCCCTGCTGACACCTTGATTGTAGGACTTTTGACTTCCAAAAGGATGATGATAACTTTGTGTGTTTTAAGTCAATGTGAAATAGTAAGAAATATTTGGTCTCTACCTCAGTTCCTGACATAGAACTCCTAAATCCCTTGGAATTTCCTGGGTGATAGAATCATCTTTTTCTCTAATGATAAGAGTCCTGAGGGGCTCCTATATAGTCTCAGGATGGGAGCTGGTTGCCAGGGGAACCAACCATCTGATTAGATGGTTGGAACTTTCAGCTCCACCCCTAACCTCTAGGGAGGGAAGAGGGGCTAAAGATTGAGCTGATTGCCAATGGCCAATGATACAATTAATCATGCTTACATAATGAAGCCTCCATAAAAAACCCAAAGGATATGGTTTGGACTTTGGAGAGTGTCCAGATTGCTGAACACATGGAGGTGCCGGGAGGGTGGAGCACCAGGATACCCCTTTCTACATACCCTGCCCTTCCACATACCTTGTCTTTTCTATCTGGCTGTTCATCTGCATCCTTAGTAATATTCTTTAGAATAAATGGGAACATGTAAGCAAAGTTTTTCCCTGAGTTCTGTAAACTACTCTAGCAAATTAATTGAACCGGAGGAGGGGCTTGTGGGAACCCTGGTTTATAGCTGGTTGTTCAGAAGTATAGGGGACAACCTACTGCTTGAGACTAGCATCAGTGGAGGCTAAAACAACTCCATCTTGGAGGATGCTAATCCACCATGTTGACTTCTGATTAACCCTGTTTCAGGAATGCCGCCTCTAGATTTCTACTTTGTATCTACTGTTACCATAAGTCCTTCCCTTAGGCAGATTCGCGTAGCATTCTTGCCTTTCCTTGAGGGGTCAACTTCAATTTCCCTACACAGTGCTTCCCTTTGGTATTTATAAGCCCTGAGTCTGGGTGGTAATAGTACCAAGATCCACCATCTAGGTCTGTCTTGTGGCTGCCCAGGACATGGCTTCTGTTCATAAGTCCCTATTAAATGTTTCTTTCTGAGAAATTGAATTTGTCAACTTCTTTCTTTGGCCTTGCAGCTTTCTCAGACTCTGGGGGTAGGTTTGCTTAAACCTGCCCACCATGGAACAGCATCTGAGGTGGAGGGAAGTATTGTGAGACTGAGCCCTTATCTCCAAGTAGATAGTGTCAGAATTGAATTATAAAACACACTTTTGGTGTGCGCTGGAGAATTACTTGGTATTTGAGGGGAAATTACCACACATCCAGTGTCAGAAGAGTTGTGGTATGTGAGAGTAGGAAAAAAGTTTGTTTTTCTGCAGCCACCAAAGTTTTAGTAATTTGTTAGAGCAGCAATAGGAAACTAATATGATGACCATGAACTAAATATATTACTTATTGAATTTCTACCCAAGCATCAAAAGTAAGCAAAAATGTGTAAGAGTTTTAGAAATAATGCTCATTTGAAAACAGAGCTCCCATATTTTAACTAAGCCACAAATTGAGCCCCAGTATATGTAGATATTTGTAATCTAACAATTTTCAAAGTGTACTTTATAGCATCCTTGTTCTGTGAGGTATTAATAGGTGTCAAGCACAAGAAAATTCTAAGATCAAATAATTTGGCAAAACTGTACTATTTCACTGTAGAATAATTGAAATGATTTTTTTAAATTGCCTCAGAAGTCTGGGTTTACTAAGAAATTTTCTGAGTTATTCAAAGGATTCGCATGAAACCAACTCCGTTATAAGTGGCATGTATTAATAGAAGATAAAGGCAGAGTGGTAGAATAAATATACTAAAGACATTTATAAATATCTTTATAGAGAGAATGTTTATACACTATGTACATATACATATGATATAGTATGAAAATGTCATTTCAGTCTTGCATATCAGCCTTCATCACAATTACACATTCCTCAGCCCATGCTCATGTGGCTATCTCTGCAGTCCCTGCTCAAAGAGCGTAAGGCCTAATCAGCAAATAGACTCTCAGATAACATTGCTGGTCCTTAGTGTCTCTGACACCTGCCATTGACTCCAACCATGGGAGCTTGTCTAGGCTTTTATTTGGAGAAATGACTCAAGGACTTCCCACCAATCAAAGTGAAAAAAGCAAGCCATTTATTTCATTTATTTAATCCAGTACCTTATAAGTCCCTCAACTTATTCCTTCTCCCTTATCCAATTCTCTCGAGCAGTAGGGGGAAAAAACTTGCCGAGAATATATGTTTAGTGGACCATAAACCCGAAACATGGCCATTGAAGAATTTTCAGGGCTACGCTAAAGAACAAGATTACAATAGTCTCAACATTCCCGGGGCTTAGAAAAATGGCTTCAAAGCTTGTCAACAACAGCAGAGTCAAAGTTTCATCTCTCACAATAATGCCACACTAAAAATTTTAACATATTTCTTCACTATAGGACTAGTGAGCACTATAAATCTTCAAAAAGCAGGAAAACTATGCAGCTTTTTCACACATTTATGACCTAGGAACTTTGTGAAGCATTCACAGAACAAAATTTGGAAAACAATTTACAAATTGCGTATGAAATTTCCTACAAATAAGTCAACACCTTTGAGAATTATCATGTGGAAAGGAAAAAAAGAGCCAATATAAAAAAGTTCTATGTGGGCAGTTTGAGAACTCATTTTGGTCAGATAACAAGGTAAATTAAAGAAGCTTGTTTCTAGATATCAGGATGGAGGTTTGGGACCTTACTGCTGAACAGCTGTAATCAGAATAATTAAAGTTAGGATAGAATAAGAATGCCCAATTGTCAGGCACACAAGTAAATCAGAAATTGAGGTCATGAGGCTAAGATAGGATCAGAATCAAGGAGGTCAACATCTGGCATGAACTCGACACAGTTAATAGAAAGCCAGGTCACCCAAGGTCACCCCTATCTGCGAATTCAAACAAAAAGCTCAGAAGCTAAAATAACATAATCCAAATTAGTACTTCAGCAGCACCCCAAGTACTAAAAGTTAAAATGTAGGGGAAAATATTTCAGGAAAATTAAATGATACCCTGAAAAATAACTGTCATTTTTTTAAAAATCATCATAGAAAATAACCATATATATCTGACAAAGGATCAATCACTCATCACTTGGGAATTCCACAGGCCTTAGGCTCATAATAATTTTCTTATTTGTAAACCTCTTATTTTTCTTTAAGAACTGAAAAAAAAATGCTACTTTTGAGAATTTTCAAAAAAAGGGCATAAGAATCAACCACTAAATTTTTCCCCACAGAAAATTATCAACTAAACTCCCCTATTGCAAAAATATTTAAAAAATAATAGTTATTCACCCTGAGAAGAAAAACAATCATAAACACAGTTTTTTTAACCTTGGAAGAGCCTATAAATACCCAAAACTGCACACATGAACACACAAAACCCAACTAGTGTAACATAGGACACAGTCTTTCTGGAAAGAAACTTTACAGCACATGGCAACCATGTGTGAGCTTATTGAGCTTACCTGTTTGAGCTCTTTTGGTAACCAAGATGATTTAATTAATTCTGAAAACAAAAGAGGTATATCCAGCTTATATTACTCATATTTTTACAAAATAAACTTTAAGTCTGATCACAATAATTAATATATTTTGTCATTAAAATTCATTCATTCATTCATTCATTCGATATGAGTATTTATTAAATACTTTCTGTAGACATCTAGCTAACAGTAATGAATATTTCATAACTTCATGCATTAATTCCTTGCCCCAAAAATATAAAATTACTTGTGACAAAAATAATAATATTTTATAGTTATGTATCTTTAGTTCTCTATAGAGACCCATAAAGGGAAGATAGCGTTCTTAAATCCTAAACTGGAATGATTTTTTCAATTGCATATTCTAGGAAGTTTACCATATTTCTATACAGTTTCATATGGCACACTTTTCTTAAAATACTGAATTAGTTTACCTTTTTCCTCAGATTTTGGGCAGTGTATAATTTGGTCAGGTATTTTGTGATTAAAGAAAATAAATAATTTCAAAGAGAAAAACATTTTAATACGTGCTTTCTTAGTAAAAGACTCTAATTTTAAAAGTAGGTATTTGCTTAGAAAATCAAACTAAGTTTGAAGAGGTTTTATGTTGTTTAAAGTAAGCTTGTTTTCACTTAGTGTTAAAGTTTAATAGCATTTCCACTTGATAAAGTATTTTAGCAGAAACACTATAAAAGCAGCCATGAAAACTGAAATGATACACTGCAACCTGGAATATTTTACCAGAAAATTGCCTAAACCAAGATTTTTCAATAGCTAGACAAGCAACTATATTTGTAAGAAAAAAAAAGAAAAAATTGTTTCCCAAAAAAATAATAGGAATGAACTCTAATTTATTACAATTGCCAATTACTTTTCCAAAAGTATTGTGCTTTTGATACTAACACAATAATTAGACTCTACATTTCTTTGAAAATACCGTAACTGTTGATTTAATGGAATCACATTTCTCACAACCAGTTCTCCCTTTAATGTCATGTCTTATATATGCAATCTCAGTACACAAAGAGGGAATACTGCCATTGTTTATAGGAGTTGTTAACAGATAACGTTATGTAATTTAAGCATCATTTTCAGGCAAATCTATTAACAACCAACACAGCTATTTCTCACTATGTAATTGACAATGCATTAGGGATGAAAAAAAGATTATCCCTATGCCTGTGAATCTTACATACTGACAGGCTAAAGCTGCCAAGTTTTGTGTTTTGCTTTTTTAATGTGTTAGTTTGGAAGAAGTTTTATTTTTCATGTTTTGGGTGAGTAAAATTATCTTAATTCCAAATTCTCATTCCAAAAAACCAGACACATTAGGAGTAATTTCCTTAAAAATAAAGTTATTTGGACATGAATTTATTACAACCACAGTTCATTCAGTCTACTACATTCATTGCAGTCTACTATCTCCAAAAAAAGATACTATG
>NW_012137747.1:3430204-3432179 GCF_000956105.1 Propithecus coquereli | reverse complement strand
TTTAAAATACGTATTAGTATATTTTAAATATACTAAAACAAATGTACGCAAATCAGTAGCATTCCTATACACCAACAACAGTCAAGCTGAGGATCAAATCAAAGACTCAATATCTTTCACAACAAAGAAAATAAAATACCTAGGAATATATTTAACCAAGGAGGTGAAGGATTTCTACAAAGAGAACTACAAATCACTGAGGAAGGGAATTGCAGATGATGTAAACAAATGGAAAAACATATCATGCTCATGCATCAGCAGAATCAACATTGTTAAAATGTCCACTCTACATGAAGTGATTTACAGATTCAATGCAATCCCCATCAAAATATCAACGTCGTTTTTCTCAGTCCTAGCAAATATAATTCTATGTTTCATTTGGAACCAGAAAAGAGCCCAAA
This sequence comes from Propithecus coquereli, assembly GCF_000956105.1. NCBI lineage: Eukaryota > Metazoa > Chordata > Mammalia > Primates > Indriidae > Propithecus > Propithecus coquereli. Next base: position 3,431,778 of record NW_012137747.1, on the reverse strand, counting down.
TAGCCAAAGCAAACGTAAGCAAAAGGAACGAATCTGGAGGCATCATTTTACCAGACATTAAACTATACCACAAAACTATAGTAACCAAAACAGCATGATACTGACACAAAAATAGAGACATAGACTAATGGAACAGAATAGAGTACCCAGATATAAAACCATCTGATCTTTGACAAAGCAGACAACAATATACACTGGGGGAAAGAATCCATATTCAATAAATGGTCTGGGAGAATTGGATCACCATATGTAGAAGATTGAAACAGTATCCAAATCTCTCACCACTCATAAAAATTAATTCAAGATAGATAACAGACTTTAACCTAACACATGAAATTACAAGAATTCTAGAAGAAAATGTTGGAAAAACTCTTCTAGATATCAGACTAGGCAAAAAATTTATGAAGAACCCAACAGCAATCACAGCAGCAACAAGAATTAATAAATGGCACTTGAATAAGTTAAAAAGCTTCTGCATAGCAAAGGAAAAAATTAACAGAGTGAATAGACAACCTACAGAATGGGAGAAAATATTTGCATGCTATACATCCAATAAAGGGCTAATAACCAGATCTACAAAGAACTCGAGCAAATCAACAAGAAAAAAATCAAACAACCCCATTAAAAAGTGTGCAAAAGACATGAACAGAAGCTTTTCAAAAGAAGATAGACTAATGGCCAATAGATATATTCAAAAAATGCTCAGTGTCACTAATCATCAGGGAAATGCAAATCAAAACCACAATGAGATATCACCTAATTCCAGTGAGAATTACTTTTATTGAAAAATACAAAAACAATAGATTCTAATGTGAATGCAGAGAGAAAGGAACACTTATACACTGTTGGTGGGACTGCAAACTAGTGCAACCTTTGTGGAAAATAGTATGGGGATTCCTCAAAGAACTAAAAGAAGACCTATCATTCAATCAAGTAATTCCACTACTGGGTATTTCCCCAAAGGAAAAAAAATTAATTTTCTCAAAAGACACTTGCGCTTGAATTTTTATCGCAGCACAATTCACAATTGCAAAGATGTGGAATCAACCCAAGTGCCCATCAGGTTATGATTGGATTAATAAAATATGGTATGTGTACATCATGGAGTACTACTGAGCCATTAAAAAATGAATTAATAAGTCTTGCCACTATCTGGATGGAACGGGGACCATTCTCCTAAGTAAAGTATAGCAAGAATGGAAAAACAAACACCACATATACTCACTATTAAATTGGAACTAACCGATCAGCACTCATATGCACAGATCAAGTAAAACTCAGGGAAATCAAGCAGGTGGGACAGGGGAGGAGGGAATGGGTGAAATAAAACCCACAGGTACCCATAGGGTACAATGTACACTGTCTGGGTGATGGGCACACTTATAACTTGGACTCAAGCAATATGAAAGCAATCCATGTAACCAAAACGTTTGTACTCCTGTAACATTCTGAAATAAATAAATAAATAATAAAAATATGTGGAGACACACACATCTATAGGGTTGTTAAATTATATAAAATCTTTAAAGCACTCTATGGCATGCATTTTTGAGAATTATTCTTTTCCCTCACCT
>NW_012137747.1:3427374-3430154 GCF_000956105.1 Propithecus coquereli | reverse complement strand
TACATATAAGGAAACTGATATTGGGAGATGTGAAGTAACTAGCCCAAAATCACAGAGTTTATGATGGCAAAACTGGGCCTTAACCACCATCAATAGCTAAAATCACAATCTGGGCCTTTCTTAGATTGGGATCACCAAAATTGCCTATTTTATTCCTCATTGGATTTCCAATTTTAACATATCCTGTAAATAAATAAAAACACAGAATGCATCCTATAAATCAACTTTGCTCAGCTTTGCAAAACTACTAATACTATCAGAAATATTTGTTTTCTCAAGACTAGAAAAAATTCCATAATTCATTTAATTTTGATTTTAATAAACTGTGCTACACATGAGGTTTTTTTTTTGGACAAATATGCACACCCCAGTTCATATGCATAGGAAAGGCAAGTTAAAAGAGCTAACTGTGCATCCAAGGAAATCCCCCAGGGACAAAATCTCTAATCCCATTTCTGTGCCTCCCATCAGACACAGGCTTGCACCTAAACACAATTCTTATGCCTATTGAATGATGTCTTCCAGAAGTAAAATCTCTTGGCTGTTCTGCATGGATCATGGAGGTAAGCTCCAGGACACCACAGCAGGGAAAACCTTCTTTAATAATAATCTTGGCTAATTTTTTAATTAAAAAGTAATTAAAAGGCATCCTATATATAAATAATAAGTTCCCTTTCCTTTTTATTCAGAGGTTTGTCATGTTTATTCCCAGCATAAGTTAGGCATCCCCATTATAAAATATTTAGGGCTTCATCTTAAATTATTTTTTGTGATTGTAGTAATTCATATTCAAGCATTTACCAGGCCCTCACAACAGCAAGAACTCATTCTTAAACCAATTTCCTTGTTTTGCAGAAAGGCAGAGAAGGTCCAACCACTTGTGTAATGAGATTTTCTCATTAATTAAGGCATTTTAAATAAACTAAATCTATTTGTGTTTTCCTAGTAATACTAAAACTTTTAATATGATGCTTACTTAAATTTCTAAATAATCTGATGTAAATGTCAGTGTGAGTTCATCAACCTCCTCTGGCCTCCTTTTTACCTGGTCAAATTATCCTATTCCCTAAAGACTGAGCTCCTCACCACCACCTCCCAAAGATCTCCATAAACTCCTTTAGGCTGGGATGCATGTGGTTCCAATATGTTGCTACAGTACCCACACACAGCATCGTGTTAGCACACTGTACTGTAATAACATCTTTTCATGTTTGTCCTCCTTCCAGAATGTAAACCCCTGGAAGGTAGAAACCTTATCTTACTTGCCTTTCAACTACATTTAATAAATACATTGGGGAAAAGGAAGGTACAAAAGTCAGTTATAGTTCTGTCAATTCTCCTTTCCTTCCCATCCCTTCTTCTCTGAACAATTCATACCATTATTATGTGGGACAGAACAAGGCAGGTGTCTAGGTGCAAAACCCAAGGAGGGTGAGGAGGGTATCTATGTAGCAGGACTGCCCAGCAGGACAGTAAGTAGCTGAGTTGGTTGCAAAAAGTATTCATGTGAGGAGGCAACCTGGTGCAGGAAGTTGGAAGCCAAAGGGTTGTGATGCAGGGGTACAGTCCAGGGAAGGGAATCAGAGGCAGAGCAGGGTGAGGAAGAAGTTCATGGATTGTGGCAGCCTAAGTGAAGAGTTAGGGCCCAAAGAGGGTGAGGAGAGCATCCAGCATGGAGGTGACCCAGCTCAGGGTGTCAGAGCCCTAGCTGCATGAAGAGAGTGTCCATGTGGGGAAAGGGCCCAGACTAGGATGCTGAAGTCCAAGCAAGGTGAGGAGGTTGTCCTCATGGAGGGGCACTCCGACATGGGGCATCATGTAAGAACCCAGGCAGAGTAAGGAGGTTATACCCGCAGAGGGTCTGAGCTCCAGTGCAGTGATGCGCTATGCAAGAGTGGTGGCCTGGTATGGGATTGTAACCAGCTCCATGAACCCATATATGTATAACACTCTCCCTTAACTAACTACCTGACCCTTTGAGTTATTTCCCAGAAATTATGGAACTTCTGGCCTCAAGTGATTCTCCTGCTTTGACCTCCCAAAGTGCTGGGATTATAGGTATGAGCCACCACACTCAGCCTGAAATGATGGATTTTTCTACAAAACAAAGGATTTGAGATTCTGAAGGCCCGAGGGCAGATTTCCTGATGCCAGGACTCACCATCCCCCTCCACCTGCACCAAGGCATGTGGCCCTTCCTTAAAAGGCCCATGATCTCCTTGTCAGTGAGGCAGATCTGAGGCAGCTTCTCCCCTTCTCCCAATAAGACATCTGTTGTATTAAAAACACCTTTATTCCTTGGCAATCCTCATTGTCTCAATAATTGGATCTTTGTGCGACACACAACTGGACCTAGACTGAAACCCCCTTGCAGATTTGAAAATAGGATCAGTGCCTGAACCAGTAAGGAAGGCAAAGGGGTGACAGCTAGATGCAGTCAGTCTGATGCAGAGCAGGGAGAGTAGGGACTTCCAAGCAGGGAGATGGCTTAATATGAGGTGCTGACCAAGCAGAGTGAGAAGGGCATTTGTATGGCAGCCTAGCAGATGCTGGCCAGGCCCAGCGTGTCCATGCTGAACTATAAGAGCTGGCCTGGGGTGTTGGAACATAGGTGTGGTGGGCAAAGCTTCTACCCAGGGAGCAGTGACATCAGTTACATCCAGGGAAGTTGAACAAACAAGTAAACCTGAACAAAGACTTTTTGTGTCAATGATAGTGAGAGCCAGGTTTCTTCCTGTCAGATACTTTTAGGAAGAGGTCAACATTCAAATGAACCTTGA
>NW_012137747.1:3418659-3424079 GCF_000956105.1 Propithecus coquereli | reverse complement strand
GTTACACATCTTTGCAATTGTGAACTGTGCTGTGGTAAATACAGAAGGGGTCGTTTTTATAAAATTACTTCATTTTGTTTTTGTAGATACTCAGCAGCGGGATTGCTGGATTAAATGATAGGTCTACATTTATTTCTCTGAGGAATCTCCATACTGTTTTCCATAGAGGTTGTACTTTGCAGTGTATAAGCGTTCCCTTTTTTCCTAAAATTTCTACAATGAACATTTACCTCTTTAAAATCAGGGGAGGGAAAAAACTCAAAAAGAAATCTCTCTTATCCCTAGTCTCCTTCCTCCCAAAAAAGTACATGTGTATATATGCCAAATATACGTATTTGGTAAAACTGAGTCTTAGTAAATAAAAATATAAAGAGAAGTATAGAAACTCAGAGCCCAGTAAGGAAATCTAATGATTTATTTTTTTCCCAAAGGGACAAATATATAAAAAGAAAAAAATCTTTAATAATCTGTTAGTTTGTCACTTATTTTATACTTTAAAAAAAGGAGTCAGCTGAATCTTTAATACAACAGTCTAGAAGTATCAACACAAAGAAATTTAAAAATTCTTTAGTTAACCAATAAGTATATTACTTTTTTATAATTTTAGAAATTTCTATAAACCATTTACCATCGCTTACTGGCTTTTTTCTTTTTCTTCTCTTTCTATTTTTTTTTTTTTTCTCAGAAGGAAGCATGCTAAAAATCTTGGTGAAAAAGAAAATTTTTTTTCCTCTGGACTTCAATAATTCTGACATTTAATATAATTCTTTTTAACCTTTATAATGTATATTCTTTCAAAAAGCAAAGTACACTAAGCTTGTGAAGCTATCCTTGTGTCTAAAATTAACCTGTGAATTAAACTAGCTGAATATATAATCACGGTCTATATCCATGATAGAAAATCTTCTCCAAGAAGCAAATTAACCCATAATGAAATCAAGAAACTTGTTTCATTTGGGCCAGCTCTCTGCTCTAGCCAAGGAAAGTTGGAGGTGGAAGGAGGCAATGATCAAACAGAAGACACAGGAACACTCCTTTGAATAGGAAGAGGGAAGCTTACTCCCAAAAGCAGCCTTCAACAATTCAAGGACAGGAAACCTGCTAGTCCCTTCAATCTTTCTATTCTTGCAGCTGGTAAATACCTATCAACGGAAAAAGGTAGGGTAAATTATATATTTTCTGACACAAAGAAGAAAATCAATGGAAGTAATGTAATAATATGATACAGTTTTAATGGTTTAAACCAATCTTGAGTTATCCTTATAAATTACATGAAAAAGAACACGCCTTTTTTTAATCTGATCAAAAAGAAGCAAGTTTTTTTAACCACAAATGAAATTAAATCCTATGTAACAGATAAACTGACACATTCATTTTTTTAAACAGTGGGGAAATTTACTATTTTTTCCACATTTGAAAGACTGCTTTTATCATTCTGGTGTGGACTCAACTTCACTAAAACTGAAGAGTATAAACAGGGCAGTATTAAGCACAATCTGGGTGAAGTGGTGAATATCTCATTCAATCCTACTCAGAACCTGTTAAACGGGAGTTGGGATTTTAGTCAGCTAAAAATTTGTCACACAGAAAATAGTAGGCAGCGTTCCCTGGAGTCTGCAGTCCCTGGACACTTATGCGAGTGAGCAAAGTGCCCCCAATCACAGCGGGAAGGCTCACAGACCTGACACGTTCAGTGACAAAGCAACGGCTCTAATTAGCGAAGGGTTCCGGTCTGACAGTAAAGGGCTTAACCTTTTTTGGGAAATAATGAGCCAGACAATGTTTGAAGCCTCTGTGTAAGTTTTAGAGAAGAATGGGGGATGCTGAGAATTGCCTTCCATGTGCTAAACTGACAGACACAGGTGACCGAACAATGAACTGTACACTTGGCAAAGAACGAGAAAATACTTGGTATATGCTAGCTTCTTCCAGAGCAGCATTCCTCCTGTGTCCCTGATTAAGATGAAACAGTTTGATAGGTCACATTATTTGGTTGAGTTGTTTTAAGAAAAATAGAAGACTTTGTAGAGGAGATATATTTTCTGAAAACTTTTCATAGATACCAACTTTTATGATAAGGCAACATCTGGGAACTTCACTGAAGATCGGAGACAAGCCTCACTTTAAAGGCTAAATGTTCATTAGCAAACACAAACATTCAGTGATTTAGAATTACCTAGTATGACATCCACGACAAGGGACCAAAAACTAAGTAAATAAGAACATATCCTTCTTGTCTTCCAATGTAAAAATTTACTAGTGCTCCCAAAAGTTTGCACACATGATTTTTTATTTTTAACTGCACAAACTCCAAAAAGTAAGAAAAGAAATATACCCTGACTTTTTATTAAGCACAACTGAATCTTGTACAAAATAATCATTTTTGATTATTCCCCACAACAATATGCACTCTTTAATAAATAAAATAGGTAACTATTAAATTAATCATTCATTTTTCCTACTTCACCCAACTTATTTGTTTTACTTAAAATAGCTAAGTCTTCTTGGATATTTATAGATGAACTGATATATTTACAAAAATATAATATGTACTATATTAAAAAATTAATGTTTTACACATTCCGGCAATGCTGAGTTGTCTTCCAGTATTTTTCAGAAGGTATAAAAAGTCTTGCCTCAGTAATAAAATTTGCTAAAATATGCATTTTAAAATTATAAACCCCAAGTAAATAAAGTAAATAAACCACCAATAATAGTCTTAGAGCATAAGAATTGGAGTTAGAAATTTTAAATGAAGAGCATTGCAAAACAAACATCTAGTATAGGTAATTATTGTATTACCTTTATAAAAGCTGCAAAACCCTGAATTCTGAGATACATCTGTCCCCAACAATTTCAGCTTTAAGGAATTGAGGGATTGAGAATGTGTACATTTGTTTTCCCAATCAGGACACTAAGAATCAGGTTTTTTATTTCCTCTAATAGAAATATTTCAAAATAGCAAACATACATAAACTCTGGAGAAAGAGAAAGAGATATGAGACTTGCATAAAACTGTGCCTGTTTCATTTTCCTTCCCCTGTTGCAACGGGCACCAATTTTCTCTTGGGGCAGAATAGTAAAGGCTCTGCTGTACCATGACTCCAGGAAAAACAAAGGCACTTTATCCACCTCATCTCTAGTCAGGTGAAGGGTGAGTGGTGCCCTGGTGAATGTTCAAAAGTGCCCTGAGCCTTCCAGCAGAAGTGAATGTTCAAGGATCATATGGAACACAGGTTCAGGTTAACCAATAGGTTGGGCAAAAACTTGGTGATTTAAGAAAACAAGATAATGGATGCAAGCTACATTATTTGGAGGAAAGTCACTAAATTTGAAAATCAATTGCTTGTAGGGAGTAAATATAAACATTGAAGAGCATCACAAAGTTTTAATTGCTCATGATTATAAAATTGGTTGTTACAGCTTTATATTTTGTTTGCTGACATAGTCATCCAAAGTGAGTTTTCTATCAGGAAAATATAAAGTGCACCTGTTTGTGACCAAAGGAGGCAATAGTACTTATTACCTTCCAACAGATGATATAGTTTTCTTATTTATTATACCATATATTATATTAAAGTAATTACTTAATTATATATTAAAATAACCATGCTATATTAATATAATGTCATTATATTGTTATTATTTGTCTTCCCTGTTAGACTGTAAGCTCCATTCTGGCAGAGATTTCATTTGTTGTTCACCAAGCATGTAATGAATGAATTCTGCAAATAATTGTGAAATGAATAACTAGAACTGAAATGTAAAAATTAAAAGAAAATAATTCCACTGAAAATATTTTACAGTAAAACCAAATCAGATATTATTTTTTTAAAAATAATCTCCAGGAAGAGTTAATCTGTTCTCATTTTTTAAAAAGGCACACGTAACCAGGTCCTGCAATATTATCCTCAGCAGGAGAAAGCCATCTCCACGGTGGGAAAGTCTCCGCACATGGTCTTTTCTCCCTGCAGACCTAGCTCACCATTCTCTGGGTAGTAATCCCATACCTGGCTCTGTTACTTTCCATCTGAACTGATTCTGCCATAAAATTTATATTGCTACTTGTTCAAGGGAATAAACATGGATTAAATGTTTAGCCTCAAGGTCCTGGAAATGGATTTGAATAAGGCTTGGAGCCAAAAAATTAGACATGGATTGAGACTATAAGGATTCCTGTGTTCTCTCTGCTTACCCAAGCATTTAATTTTGAGGTAACACAGAAAAGCACAACTGCAGTTTTGGGCTTAATCACAATTTGATCATTAAATATTATTTACAATATAAGTTTATTGAAATCTAAGTATAGTTCAAAATGTTTGGTAAGCTGTCATAACAAATAAGTGTGTTACACTGTAGAAGCAACTTAGGATGGTGATAAATTTTGTGAAAGGTCAAACTGAACCTTTTCTTCCTAATTGCAACCCCTGTTCATCTGAAAATACACTGGCTGCAACTCCTACCATCCCTCCCATTCTCGCTATACAAGAAGGTATTGTCTTAAATACATCACTAACCTTCTTACCAAATCCTTTTCTCAGTTGTTCTTTGGCTGGCAATTCATGATGTCTACTCTCTTAATTAGGTGGCTTCCTACAATCCTAGATATTTTCCTGCTTTTATAAACAGTTCTTCTGAGACATTTCACACTACTCCTCAACTGAAGTCATCCCATGGGGCTGATTTTCCCTCATGTTCTTTTTCTTCTATTTCCATGGTCAATTCACACATTCTTACAGTTTCACCTACTAAAATATATGCTTTCTTTGTTGTTATTGTTGCTTTTTTATTTTAGAGACAGCATAAAAAAGCATGCTTTCTTGCAACAGGTATCATGTTGATGCTCAGCGAGTGTTTGTTGAATGAATAATTCCCATGCTGGCCTATCATCAGGCCTATCATCCTTGTCACATGGCATTGTGAGATGCTGATTAAAATATGCCAGATGCCAAAGTTAACAAACATAAAATCTTTCAATCAACAAAGAATACTAAAACTTACAGAAACAGCTAAACAAAACAAGAAACCATATAGCATATTCCCAGATGAAGGAACAGGCTTCTCATGACCCCAAGTTCTCAAGAAAACAAATCCACCAGAGAAGAGAGGCCCAGCCTTTCTATCTTCGTCACTCACACAGAGCCTTGCCTGATTCTTGCACTTCAGGAGTGGCTGGTATAAAACAACATCAGCACATTCCTGAATATTCACTGTGAGACTAGAAGAAACAAGATATAATATTCCTCAGGAGCCTGCTTATAGACCTAGGTCCATTTCTGGGGGCCTCCAATACCATTTATCCATAGAACATCTTTGAGTCCTGCCAGTGCCTCAGAATTAACAGATTCAAATATATCTTCCTATTCAAAACAAGGTGTTTTCCTAATATATCCTTTTTCCCATCACAAAGGATTTTATTT
>NW_012137747.1:3403595-3418044 GCF_000956105.1 Propithecus coquereli | reverse complement strand
AAAGCCATTTTCACTGAAGTTAAGTGATATCTCATTGTGGTTTTGATTTGCATTTCCCTGATGATTAGGGATGTTGAGCATTTTTTCATATGTTTGTTGGCCATAAGTCTATCTTCTTTTCAAAAGTTTCTGTTCATGTCCTTTGCCCACTTTTTTATTGGGGTCGTTTGATTTTTTCTTGCTGATTTTCCTGAGTTCTATATAGATTCTGGTTATCAGCCCTTCATCACAAAAGGAGCATAGATATTGACCAGCAAACCACCTCTATAATGGGGTATGGCAAATCCCCAAATGTTGAACATTATTGTTTCAGTATCACATCATATGAGTTTCCACTTTTTAAGCCAACTCTTTATACACAATTTTAAATGAATTTCTTCACCTTGATTGTATTGGTTTTCTATTGCTGCATAATAACAAACTTAGAGGCTTAAAACAGCAGCTATTAGTATTTATTATCTTAACAGTTGTGTAGATCACAAGCCTAGCATGGCTGAACTGGGTCCTCTGCCCAGGGTGTCTCAAAGCTAAAATCAAAGTGTTGTCTGGGCTTCATTCTCATCTGAAGCTTGGGGCCCAATTCCAAGCTCACTCAGTTTTGTTGGAATTCAGTTTCTTGTGGTTGTAGGATTGAGGTCCTGGTTTTCTTGCTGGCTGTCAACTAGGAACCACTCTCAGCCACTAGAGGCCACTCTCATGTCCATGTCTCATGTCTCCTTCCCATCTCAAAACCACAAATGGAGAATCTCTCTTGAATTGAATCCCTCGCACATTTCAGACCTGTCTGACTTCTGTTTCTAATCACTAGACATAGATTGAAAGGGGCTCATGTAATTAAGTCAGGCTTACTCAGATAATCTCCCTATTTTAAGGCTGACTGTTTGGGATCTTAATTCATTTGCAAAATCCCTTCACAGCAGTACCTAGATTAGTGCTTTACAGAATAACTGGGTGAAGGTGTGCGTGTACACCAGTTGCCAGAAATCTTGGGGATATCCTCAAATTCTGCCTACCATCTTAGTATATTTTGATTTTGCTTTTGAGAAGGATGGGATGACAGTGGGCTGAAGGGGATGGAGAAGGTTTTCGTTTTCATAATAAATACATCTGTTTTGTGGAACTATTACAAAAACAGAAGTCTGTGGCACAAGGCAAATAGTCTAAATTTTAAAACGGCCTGAAAAACACAAATAGAAAACTAGAACCAAAGAAGACAAACTAGGTTTTTTGTTTCTTGTTTTAGTTGGCTTTTGGCAGTTGCTTTGTTTTGTTTTTCAGCAAGTCAAGTGACAAATCTAGAAGCTTAAGTCAAATGGTTTCAAGGGAGAAAGAAACTTTATCTTTCAGAAAAGAGAATTCAATTATAATTAAATTTAGAGCATAAGTCAAGCACGTTCTATGCTTTCTTAGAAAATAAAGAAGCCAAAGAAATCTTCCCGAAAAATACAAATCAAATATTAGTTTATGGAAGTTCTAATTATCTTAGATTTTTGCTGGTTAAAAGCATGTCTTATTAAATGTCTTAGCTATACAATATATTTTTAAAAAGAAAGAGAGAGAGAATGAGCAGTGTGACCCACTTCTAGTCTCTTAAGAAAGAAGGCTGTTCTTAACATTTCTGTCTATGTTAAGCAATATAAAAGTGAAGCATTGCCCTCTAGAGGAAAAAGGACTTTCTAGAGCAGGCAAGTATTTTACACTAATGTAATGTTGCTATATACATATAATGTCCTAATTTTAGGTGAATATTCTTCTTTAGGGCACTGAAAAGAAATAGAAAATAGCTTTAATATAAGAAATGCTATACATTTTTTAAAATAAATTTAGGATTTTTTCAAGAGTTTGGTAAACTCTTTAATTTGGGGGGACATTAATTTATAAGCTTTCAAATAATATTTTTACACTGCAATTGTGGAATAAATGTTCGTCTTAGAGAATAAGAAATTTTTAATCTTTCTAGAAATGTATAGATTTAAATCTACCAGACTTTCTCCCCAGCTCTTACAATAGGACTATATAAAATAGATATGATCTTAAATTATAAAGAAAAGTAGGAAAAAAAAGTGACCCATATAATTTTCCTATCATAGTCAATATTTAAATAGTTTGAAAGCAAGTAAGAAATGGAAGAGAATTTAAAACTTCAGTGGGTAGATCTGGCAATCCATGTCAAGAATTTCTCCGTTAACGGAAGAGTTCAGCATGCTCACCTTATCTCCAAAGGAGTCAAAATTAGAAACTGTAGCAAGTCATTTAAAGGTCTAGGTCTCTGTTTTTAATATCATTAATTGAGTATTTTTAAATTATTCTTCCTAGAATCACAACCAGGAAGAGTTCTGGGCACTGCCTTATCCATGCTTCTACTAGAGCAGCCTTTATTTTGTCTTCCTATGGGGTTTCATACAAACTTTCCACAGGAGAAATGGTTCCTGGCTTTAAAAAAGAAGAAAGGAAGGGAGGTTATGAGGGAGGAAGGAAAGGAGAGAAGAAGAGAAGAAAAAGCAACTTGAAAACAATTGGAGATAGTCTCTTTAAATTCCCTTCTTATATTGTACAATTCTATTTCCTTTGTTTTTCTCTCTCCAGGGGTGGCGCAGCAAGGGTCTGGATGTCTCAGGCTAGTTCTTAAAATAAGAGATCATACCAAGTACAAACTCAAGCCAGATACGAAGGGACAAAATCCAGGTAGGCCATTGCATGTTCTTAGTGTGGATTCAACACTGTAAGAAGACTTCTGCAAAAAATACACAGTAGAAGAGCACTTTACAATGGGGGTCAAAGCACACTGCATAATGGGGAAGAATTCTTCATGTGACATGGCATTTTTCTTCCTCAGCATATACCTGCCAACCATCTTACACTGACTTTCACAGATATGCCCCTCTTCCTTCCTGTCTCACCCCAAGTGCCACAGTATATTTATGAAACTACAAATATGTCACAAGATAGCAGGGTGAAAAATTGTAATGAACTAGTATGGGAAATTGCCAACAGAAGCTTCTGGTTTGCCTCTGTTGTTTTTCTACAGGCAAAGGATTAAACTACTCTTTAGGACAGGGTCTGGAAAACACAGTCTTTTCTGCATCTTGAGAATCAATGATACTGTATTATAAAACGTTCAGTCACTTGTTTTAAATGCATTCTTTGACCAGTGCATGAAGAATTTTAGGACACAAACTATTTGTACTCATTTAGTCATGGAATCCAAACTAGCCAAGCTTACCACACAATCCTGGCTAGTTTTCATCCCCACGCTATGAGGTAGTTACCACATGTGGCAGCACCACCACAGAAGAAATAAAACTCTTCCTGGATAAGTCTCAGAAAAATCTCCTCTACTTTCTCTTGACACTCACAGAGGCTGCTCACCGCCCTGAACTTTAGTTCAGCAAGCAAGTCCGAAGCCCCTCTATTTTCTTACCCCTCCAGATGAGCCAAATACCATCACTCCTCCGCCTCTTCAACCTCCAGCCTCTCCCGTCCTCTCCTCCAAACCCACCTGGTAGGCCCTAAATCCCTTATTCCCCCAACTCAGTCCACATGTCTTTGTCTACTGCAAAATAATTTGTCTTCATATACTAGGGAAACAACTGTTTCACTTAAGAAAATGTCTGATATAACTAAGCAGAAATACATTTAGTTTTTTTTTTTAAAGCAAGCATAAAAATGAGGTTTAATGAGGAGAGAAAGATAGGATTATAGAGCAAGAACAAGATATAGGTTTACAAAGTGTGATACATATGTCACAGGTGATGACCAGACCCATTGTCACAGCAGAAAGAAAAAGCAAGGACATGAAAGGGCCTGGTTATGGTCTGCATCTTGTTTTATAGTGCCCAGATTGGAACCTCCCTAGTGACTCAAATATCACCATGAAACGACTTTGGACAGTTGGGAGTCGCATTATAAGCATACGGGTTGTTCTACATCAATTTCTGGACTCTATGGTATGTGTGCAGCTTTCTCCCTAGGCTAGAGAGCACTCTACCTTCTTTTGCAGCTGGTGGGCTAAATAATGATTAGGCAGACTTGTAGGGTATCCCCTCCTCCCCCAAGTATGGCAGTCATTTGGGAGAGGATTAGGGTGGGGCAGGACCAAGAAGGGGGACTGGAGCCCACTCTTCTCCTTCTACCCAGGTTGTGCAATTGCACCAAGGCAACAGCACCCACTTTCATCCCTAGAAGACCCGGAATCCCTTGCTAACTACCTAACATTCTGACAGTGGTACCTCATCCCTACTCAGTTCCTCATTAACACCATCTACTTGGGGGGGTGGCGGGAAATGGTTCATTTACTGTTTAATAAATGTTTATCCCTTATTTTCCTCTTCTTATCAGCATAATCTCATTATTGGGGATTAATGGGAGCCCTCTCTTCTCTGAGCCCTCAGTCTCAGATTTGTCTTCACCTAAAAGATCACAACAGAGGCAAAACCTCCCACTAACACCAGGAAATGTGGACAGCACTGAGATTTTTGTCTGCAAAGGTTAAGAGAACTAATCATAAGATAATTAACTCCTAATATTAACAGCAACTCATTTGGGAGTCTCGTCAAGTGAAAAATGCTCTCTGGTTATCAGCCTATAATAAATGACCTAGCTATACTTTTTTTTTGAGAGAGAGAGAAACTGAGAAGGGTTGAAGCAAATAATTTACAGTTGATTTAATCCATAAATTCATTAGCGTTTTTCTAATTTGAATAAGAATGCAAAAGATCTGGTAGTATGGGTCTCTTCTGGCGCCTCGGGGTCCCAGCAGTCTCCAGTGTCACGCTCGACCTCCTCGACTGCTTCCGTGTCGCCGGGAAGCCGAGGCACACAGGCCCCGCAGGCCGCCGCCAATCACCCCTCGGCGGGCCCGGACTTCCGCGCTGCACTCGCCCGGGAGGGCGCGCAGAGCTCCATCTCAAAGTGGCATCGTCGGGAGGAGAGGCCGAGTACCCGTGTGAGCTTCGCTTTCTTCTGTGAGAAGTCTACATTCTCAAGGAACCCAGGGCGTTTGGTTTGTCCTTTTTCTGCCACCCACGCCTACCTGCACCGAGCTGAGGGCGCTCTCCGCCACACTCCAGCCTAGCACACATTCCTGCTCCACATTCCAGAATACATTTAGAATAGACACAGGATTAGAAAATAAGATTTTATTCCAGAGACTTCCTCAAAAAAAAATATGCCAGAGCAGAGATGTTTAAAAATAGTTGACAATTAGTGTCACACCAGCTCTCAATCCAAATCCTATCCATGATTTTCTTTTGCACAAGCTTGTAAGACATAATATTATGTTATGTTAACCATCGTCAATAAATCCTTTTCATAATGTAATCATGCTTTTTAAAGGTCCCTGAATATTAATATGATAAATCTTTTATTCTGTGTTTGGCTGCATGACCAGAGAAAAAACTCCATAGAATGGATATTGAGGTTCCAAGAATACCCAAAGCTTCGTGGAGGGAAATGAGGCTTCTGTGGTCAGAATATTTGTGTCTCCCCAGAATTCATGGGTTGAAACCTAATCTCCAATGTGGTGGCATTAACAGATGGGACCTTTGGGAGATGAAGAGATCAGAAGAATTCTGCCCTCATGAATGGGATTAGTGCCTTTCTTATAAAAGAGGCTTGAGGGAGCTTTTTCTGCCCCTTCAGCCATGTGAGGACACAGCAAGAAAGCACCATCTATTAGGCAAAGAAGCCCTCGCCAGACCCCAGATCTGTCAGCACCTTCATCTTGGACTTCTGGCCTCCAGAACTATAAGCAATAAATCTCTGTTGTTTATAAATTACCCACTCTAAGATATTTTGTTATAGCAGCCCAATGAACTAAGAGGCCAAGTACTTTCCTTTGTTGAGAACCAAAGGTCCCCAAATTATTTATTATTCCTATACCATTATAATAATAATTCATATCTATTGTGTATTTACCGTGTGCCACACACTGAAAAAGTACTTGTTTATGTGTTAACCCTAAGAGTATGGTTGTTATTGGCATCTTAGAGATGAGGAAGAGAAACATAGGTTAAATGACCTGCTTAAATTCACCAGCAAATGAGTGGAATGGCCAGGATTTAAACCCAGGCAGTCTGGTTCCAGGCCCCAACTATTAATGACCTCATTGAAATACCTCCAAAAAGTCTAGAGAGGAGGTGATGTGCCTATACCTTAAAGATACTGCAGAAATTTCCCCCACCTAGCAAAGTAGCCCTAAAAATTGTATACCAAGTGAGTTTTCTTTCAAATGACAATAAATATTTAAAGAAATGAGAAGAGAAACAGGTGAAATGCTATGGTTAGAAATTCTTTGATTCACAACATAAGAAAAAGAACATTTGAAGGTCATAGATTGTCTGCAAAATTGTTAATATAAGTTCAAAATAGACAAAGAATTCTTATACTTGGAACTTGATAAAAAAAAAAACTCTGCCTTTTCTAAATGAATCTAGATCCTCTGCATTTGGGGAAAATATTTTATGCTTCTAAAATAAGTTTTTTCATTCCTGAAAATTTCTTAAAAATTCAAACAACTAACTGAAAAAATAAAATAGCACAAAAAGGAAAAGAAACTTAACTTGGGGTAAAAGCTCAGAAAATATTATCACTAATTAGCAAAACAAAAATCTCACCTTTGGAAAAACAATGAATCCATAGTAGAAGAAATAGTATACAAATCTGAAGCTGCAATATGAAATGATTTATTCTGTTTATCTTAATAGAGGTGTGTGTTTCATAGTGATATCATAAATAAATGAGATTGACTTAAAATGGCTCATTCAACAGCTAAAATCCACATAAACTGTTTAAAAAAATGTAACTCACCCTCTATGAGAATTTGACTTTAAAAATTACATTATTCTCAAATTTATCAATTAACAGCGTGGAGACTTCTTTGTGTTAAGGGGCTTGGGAGGCCTGAAGTTTTACAATATGGAGGCCTTTCTTTAAGGAAAAAAGGTAATATTAATAAATATATTATTTTGTACAAAAGTACACATTTGTTTAGAATGAGAAATCACAACAAATTTTAAAATGCTGGAAAATACCACAAACATCACAAAAATTTAAATAAATAACATTTTTTATCTGTCAGAAAATCATAATACATTTTTAAAAAATATTTTTGGCTGCATACTCTCTGACCACTTTTGTAAGTATCAATTATTAGAAATATTTTCTATAATGACAAGAATGCTAATTTCATCTTTTTTTCTAGCATGTTAGTCTGTAAAAAGGCCCACTCAAGTGCCCTAAAGCCCTAAAGCTTAAGATTCATTACTTTTATGGTAAATCCACCTCTGCTCTGGACAAACATTGTCAAATAGTTTTGAAAAATATATATAGGAAATAAATGTTTGGATATATTACAGAAACTACACATAGCTTCTTGCTATGATTTTGATTTTTTTTTTTTTTTTTTTTGAGACAGAGTCTCACTCTTTTGCCTGGGCTAGAGTGAGTGCCATGGCGTCAGCCTAGCTCACAGCAACCTCAAACTCCTGGGCTCAAGTGATCCTTCTGCCTCAGCCTCCCGAGTAGCTGGGACTACAGGCATGCGCCACCATGCCTGGCTAATTTTTTTTTCTATATATTTTTAGTTGGCCGATTAATTTCTTTCTAATTTTTAGTAGAGGCGGGGTCTCGCTCTTGCTCAGGCTGGTCTCAAACTCCTGAGCTCAAACAATCCGCCCGCCTCGGCCTCCCAGAGTGCTAGGATTACAAGCGTGAGCCACCGCGCCCGGCTTGATTTTGATTTTTAATTGAGATACCACTCCCTTCAACACTCTTTCTCCAAGTAAATTTCTTCTTGCCTTAAGAACTCAACTCCTGATTAAAGTTTTTCATAGTAAATCATTTCCATTTCCATTTCATGGATAATTTTTAAAATATAGTATATTCTGATCATCAACCTCATATTAAGCCAAAGTTTCCAACTCTCATCCTGAAAGGAAAAGCAAAAGTGAAGCTTTTTTCCCTTCACCCTTTCCTGAAAGTATTATGGATGTTTAAAACGAAAGCCTACCAAACCGCAGCTCTTTACAGTTACTGCAGAAAAGGTACATGCCATATACTGTGTTACCTTCTAGTGATGATTACCAGTGAAAAGATAAGGAAATGTGTCTAATTTTAATATTTTTCTCTAAGCATCAAGGTCCTAAGAGGTCTTTTAGTTACATGATAAGCCTAAAAGAAAGTTCATCATCTATGGTTCCTATCCAGAGATAAAATATTACATGCAAATTTGTTTAGAATTCTTGAAAATGTTGTCAGCATCAGTTTAATTTTAGATTTACATTATTTGTGTTTATATCATTTAATTTTACATCTGTTTTATTTGCATTCAGCAAATATAGCTTTCTAATCTTCCCTCCAAATAACTCATCCCCTCCCATTTTAAATTTTATGTGAAAATATACATAAATTTATTGAAGGCAGAAAATATGAAATTTAATTATCATTTAAAATATCATCTGAAATACTAATTTTTCAGTTTTAATGGCAGACTAAAAGAACCTATCCATAGCCACATGTCTATCAAAAGCATACTTCTCATTCCTTTCAATCTGTGCCTAACAAAATGGTATAAAAAACATGCAAAAGAGAAACAACTCTGAGAGTTATATATTTTTATAATTGGTTAAAATTATGATTTAGCTATTTATCTTCAAATTTGCAATAATACCTAGGATAATGTCTAAAGGAAAAAGATACAAAGTTACTGATAGCTAATTAAAGCTTCTCTCAATATTATTAAAAAATGTTCTAATCAACAAGGACAATTAAACACAAATTTTGGCTTAGGAATTAAAGGAATACATGAGCAAATAGTTCTTGGAAATGAAGGAGTGAATCCAATTACATTTAAAACCAAAATATTGTATATAATTATACAAGAACTAAAATAAGGATTATTAAGTTAAATTTCAACAAAAATATGATAAAATATAAGAATGCTGTATTTCTGTACATAGTATTCCAATAACGTTCCTCATTACTTTTGCATTTCTACATATTTATTGCACACTTAATACTTAACTTTTTAGTTATACTCAGCAAAGTAAATGACTGTGGTATTCATTTATTTACTGTGTGGTTAATGTAATGAATAAAATGTGCTCTATGTGCACAAAACCAGATTCAAATATTTAATCAGCAGTTGCCAAAACTATTTAAAGTTATTTTTCTCAAAAACTGTGTAAGTTGGGTAGAACTGTTTTATAAAAGTGGAAATTTTGTGTTCATTAGTTTTCATTACTAATGTAATTTTAAATTGTAAGACTAAAGCAGTTGGCAACTGGAGCCAAATTTCACAAGTCACATTTATCAGTACACAAATATTGACATTAAGGCTCTATCTCATTTGACTTGTGAAATTCTACTATTCCTGACTTCCGACATACCATGATAGGCTTATAAAAGCTTTCCTGACACTTTTGCCCTTATCGTGTAAAAAATAATATGAGTTGCACTTTGCCGCCAGATCAACAGCCTAATTTAAATTTCTTGGTAAAGTAGGCATTTTTCCCAGAAAAGTCCTAATTACAAAATAGACCATTCATATTATCCATAACAGTATCTACTTTTTTTATTTACCATAAATCAACATACACAGGCCTGCTCTATAAATATGATCCCAGTGTTTTCTAGGCCAAACATAGCCTCGTAAAATTTTGAGATCCTACAGTTTTGCTCTAACATTAAGCTCTCAATTTCTTACAGTATGTGAATTTACATTTTTACATTACGATTTTAGTGTACATTACATTTACATTTTTAGTAGAGTAAATACTCTTCTTTTGCAACTTTGAAAAGTACTAGGAATGACAGGCTTAGAAAGCATACATTATAAAATGGAAAATTAGCCTAATGTGAACACTATCTGTTACAAAATGCAGCCCAAGAACAAAGCATTTGCCAGGAAAGCACTTTAATTTTACCACTTGCTTCTTACTCATTTCTCCTGTCTCCACAGGTTGTATACAGGCAACAAAGCAAAGACAATCAACATTTCTATTCCACTAATATCTGTTTACTCTCAACAGCATATGAAGTATAGAAACTTTCATTCTATCTTGTAAGTAACTGATAACTAGGATCTGAGGAATGTGGCCAAAGCCTCAAATTTGTCCCTATAATGTTCCTTTATAGTGTCATATGCCAGAAGAGCTCTGCATAGAGCTCTTAATTAGAACCCAAAGAGTTTCAGTGATGGCTAGTGATGTTTAATGCTTGAAATACCATGACTGCATCTAGTACTTCATGGCTGTCACATTTTTGTTTATCATTTGCTCTGCATGGCCAGCCTATGACACTGAGAGGTCAACATTTACCATAGTTTACAAATAAGGAAAATGAGGATCAGAGAATATAAGCAATTTGCTTAAGATCACATGGCTAGTAACAGAAAAGAGGTAGAAACCAAGCCTATTTATGATTCTTTCAGAACTATTTCTACCACTGGTAAATCCATTGCCTTAGATTTAATTTCATAAGATATTTATTACCAAAGAATTTTTTAATAAAGCACCTATTACATAATGCTCAAGACAATACTCAATCCTTTACTATTTCCTTATCAAAAGAAAACACCATCTGATCAATCCCCCTAAAATTTTTGAGATTTCACTTGTAGTATTTCTAACATATCTATATATTTTCTATTTTTTTTTTATTTTATATGTTAAGGAAAGCTATAAAGTAATGTTTTGGTCTTTTCTGGCTGTTGCCAATCTTCTATTTCACTACTAACAGGCTGATGCTACATATGAGGGTTGAATAAACAGTGTGTTATTATATAAAGGAACTGAGGCTGCTATTTTGGACCTAAACTAGGAAACTCTGCACACAGTAACACTAAATCAGTAACAATGAGAAATTTATTTAGAATGTTCCTCTACAGTTTGAAACCTATGAGAAATTTATTTAGAATTTTTCTCTATAGTTTGAAACCTAGATAGCAATGTCTGTTTTTCCAAGCTCTAAAAATATACCCAATCAAATAAAAGTTGGTAGTTACCAGCCAACCTCCACAAATCAAGGTATTTTATCCTCTGAATAAGTCTGAATAGGAAAAAAATGTATGTTTTTAAAATAGAGTCTATCCCATCATAAGGCTATTAGTCTATTTGTAAAGGAAATGGAGAAAAATATAAGGAGGAAAAGAATCTGAGAGATTAAAAAAAGAAAAAGAAGAAGAATCTACTCTCTGCCTCACTCCATCCTCTCACTTAGTCCTCAACATTTTATAATCTGATTTCTGTTCACAAGACTACAGAATATTCTCTGCAAAAAATAAATTACATTATTCGATAGCTTGTTTTCAGTTCTTATCCCACTTGAACTCTCAGCAGCATGTGATCTGCATCCTTTTTCTATTTCTTAACACCATCCCCTTGGCTTCCAGGACAATTCTCTTTCCTACTGTATTCCCTGATGTTTCCTTTCTTTCTGTTCACCAGCTTAAATGTCCATGTCACTCAGAAAGGATCAAGCTATTTATAATAAACTTAACTGAGTCCCAGAACCAAGCTCAAGAATATTTATATGAATACAAAAATATACAGAACCCAAAAAACTAAAATGACAATGTCTAGCATCTACTCAAAACTTAGCAGGCATGCAAATAAGCAGAAAAATAAAAGCCATAAAAGGGAAATAAAATCAATCATCAAAACTAACCCAAAAAATGACACAGCTGATAGATTTAGGAGACAAGAACTTTAAAATAGTTATCATTACTACATACCATATACAAGGAAGCTAGAGGAAAAATTGAGCATGTTTATGCATAGACATAAAATACATACCAACAACCCAAATCAAACTTCTATATGTGAAAACCATAAATATCTGAAACTAATATTATTAGTCATATCTGGTGTGTTTTATTAAATACTGTGGAAGAAAAGATTAGTGAACCTGAAGTTGTAACAATAGAAACTATCCAAAATGAAACACAAAGATAAAAAAGACTGAAAATAATTAATGATGTATCAGTGAGCTGTGATTCAACTTCAATTAACCTAATATATGTGTAATTAAAGTCCCTAAAAAAGATGAGAAAGAACAGAGGATGTGAAAAATATTTGAAAAAAATAAAGGCTAAAATTTTCCCAAATTTGATGAAAACTGTAAACTCACAGATCCAAAAAGCTTAACAAACCCGAAGCAAAAGAAACATGAAGAAACTACACAAGCATATCATAATCAAAGTGCTTAAAACAATCATAAAAAGAAAATCTCTAAAGCATCCAGAAATATGCAGTTTTAAAATAATAAAATATTTTTTCTCATGGTCATGTTTCCGTTAAAACCAATGTAGATTCCTGTTTCTATAGCCCTTCCAATTATGACCAGTATTTTATTTCTAAACTAAAAGTTCATTTGTACATGTCATTCAGAGGGAGGGTTGGGAGTATCATGAGGCAAGAGAAGCTTCTATGTCATATAATTTAAGGAGGCATTTGCTTAATCCTGAGAGGAAGCGTATCCTTAAATTTCACCCTAGGAGCCTCTTTTCCCTCACCCTCATCTTTCCTTGTTCTGCAGCATCATCAAAGTATCCCTCTTGATGAGTATTACTGGCAAATACTAGAGCCTAATAAGGAACTAACTATTCCTGGAGATTTGCTTATATTGTAGAATTTATTTTCCAGGAAACATTTAAAGTTCATCTCATTTATTAACAAACAAACAAACATAAATTCATCACTTCTAAAGTGTCAGGCACTATTGAATTCCCTAAGGATAAAACAAAATATAAGATATTCATCTCAAAATATTCACGTCTAGCAAGAAAAGTTATCAAATGAACACTTATTAAAAATGTAAGTTTTGGGCAAGGTGCAGTGGTTCACATCTGTAATCCTAGCACTTTGGAAGGCCGAGGCAGGAGGATCACTTGAGGCCAGGAGTTCAAGAACAACCTAAGCAACAATGAGATCCCCATCTGTACAAAAAGTAGAAAAATTAGCTGGGCATGCTGGCGTGCACCTGTAGTCTCAGCTACTTGAAAAGCTGAGGCAGGAGGATCACTCGAGCCCAGGAGTTTGAGGTTGCAATGAGCTATGATGACGCCACTGCACTCTAGCCTGGGAGACAGAGCAAGACCCTGTCTTAAACAAAACAAAACAAAAATGGTAAGTTTTGAAGGGTGGTATGGACTAGATGCTGTGTGGGCACCAGGAAGAGAGGACCTAATACTGAATATTGGGAAGAGAGTTACAGGGGAAAGCTTTCTAGGAAGAATGATCTGTCTATGGTAGGGGCTGCAAACTCATGACTACAGATCAAATTTAAGAGAAAATGACAGTGATGCACAATGATAAATGGTAATTGACACTACATGTAAGTGTGCAGGGAGGAAGAGGGAGTGGTGGGAACTATGAAAAACTAGAGTATGGACCAAAAGTCACCATCACTCAACTCAGCTAATTGCGGCCATGTAGAAAAACAGTTACACTATGGTCAGATATTCCAATTTTCCAGAGATTGGAAATCTGAATTTTTGGGTGAAACTCTCAACTATTAAATACTTGCCACTAATCCACACTTCTAAAAAAACACCATGAAAGCCAAACAAAATATATCTGTGGGTCAGATTCAGCACACCAATTGGCTGTTTAATATATCCACCCTATAGTTCTCTCTGTCCCCTGGAGAAATTTAAGAATTCAGGATCCAAGCATTCAGATTAATATAATTCTCAAAACCACTGAGATCTTTGATTATACTTCTTCTTAACCCTTGACTTTCACAGGTTGAAGAGCCTTGATGCACATACAAAAGATATCCTTCATCTCCGCTTCTATGGTTTTCCCCCAGCTATAATGTTATTCTTAAGGAACATTAAACAGGAAGTGCTTCCAATCTTAAAAATCTCTTGATAAAGCAAAATTTTAGCCATGTGTTTTGGAAAAACAGAATAAAATCTAAATGTTACCAGAATATTTTCTACTTTCAGTCATAATACAGGCCAGAGGGGTTGGGGCGGAATAGAATTCTAAATCTTTGATGATACTTTTATTTTTCCCAGTAGACTATAAGCTTTTTAATAGCAGGAGCCACATCTGTTTTATTCATCATGGCATACCCAGCACCTAGCACATCGTTAGGAACACAACAAGTATTTTAATGAATACTTAAAATAAATAAATACATTATGTGCTAATAATTATATTGTATACTTTGCTAAATATTCCACTTAATATGGTCACAGAATGGGATTTCTGATTATTTAAATAACACTGTTAATAGAGAAATTATCTTTCAGTTAGAGACAGCCTTTAAAAAAAACATTGAATTCAAGCTGACTTGAATTTAATTCTTATATCTGCAAATTACTGCTATTTAACCTCTTTGAATTTCAGTTTCCTCATCTATAAAATTGCCTACCTCATTAAAGATGGAGAGAGGACTCACAGAAAATACAAATGAAGTATGTGGCACAGCATGTGGTCAAAAA
>NW_012137747.1:3401306-3403356 GCF_000956105.1 Propithecus coquereli | reverse complement strand
AAAAAAAAAAAAAAAAAAAAATGGTGGTTATTATCATTTTAAATAAACAATAATTTTTTAAATAACTAAACCATAAAATCCATACCAAACAGTTATTTTTTCCTCATTCAGGTCATACTTGCAGATCTTTCAGAGTTCTTAGTTTAAATTGATAACAACAAAACAATAGAAATGGCAATTAGCAGAGATCTAACTGCTAGAATTCCAGAAAACAAAGATCCTTCTAATGTACTGAACTACTATGCACCAGACATCTACATGACAAGCATATGAAACAGAAAAAAGCAGCTGGGGCAGGGGTGAGGGGGCAAACAATTAGGAACAAACATAAATATATATGTGTCTTAGTCCATTTGTACTGCTATAACAAAATACCTCAAACACTGGGTGATTTATAAAAACAGAAATTTATTTTTCACAGTTCTGGAGGCTGAGAAGTCCAAGATCAAGGTGCTGGCAGGGTCAGCATCAGGTCAAGGCCCACTCCTCATAGAAGATGCATGCGATCTAGGTGTCCTCACATGGCGATAGAAACAGAAGGGTGAAAGGGGCAAACTCTCTCTGAAGCCTCTTTTGTGAGGGCAATAATCCATTCATGAGGGTGGAGACCCCAAGACTTAGTCTCTTCCCAGAAGGCCTTACCTCTTAATACCACCACAATGGGGATTAAGTTTCAACATGAAGCTTGAAGGGGACACATTCAAACCATAGCAATATGGTATGTCAGCAAGAAATGCTATTAAAAGAAAGAGTACAGACTATGAGAAGATTGAGAGTAGCGGGTGGCTGGGTGGTTAAGATTATAACTTCAAATTGGGCAGGGAGAGCAGATTTCACTGGGAAGGGGATATTTAGGGAACGATTTGAAAGAAGCAAGGAACTTGGCTATATCATTCTAAAACTAGATGCATAATCAATCATTTTTTAAATTTGTGAATTACTAATTCTTTAATTATTCTAATTAAATCTCAAATTATTAATCCTCTTTTTAATCATATCAATTTTTTCTTTTTCTTACTTGAAAAATTATCTTCATATTATTGGTAAGAAAAAATGATCAAAAAGAAAGATCCAAAAGAACACTGTCATTTAGTGGGCACTCGATAAACATTTTTAATAAATATTGTTTACGAGGCAAATTAAATTAGCATGTTTGAATTTTAGAGATGAACCTTCAACTTAAATCTTTGTGAGGGCAATAATCCATTTTTAAAATAATCGTTCAATAGTGTTGTTTCTCTAAAATCACTTACAAATGTGACCAATATTTTTTAGCGTAACATACAAATATGACTGTCATTTTAAGTAGACCAGCAGACTTGAAGTTCATGAGGAGCAAGATAACCATAAATTATACATAAGTGTCTATAGAAAAGTGTAATAAAAAGAACTAATAAATAAGATTCTTTGAAATAATTACACAGATTTTTCGGTAGTGCTCAGATCTCTGTTTATCTTCTAAAAAGAAAAAAATTATACAATCAGACTAATTTTGAAAAGTCAAGAAAAATAGAGAAACAATAAAAACTACACAAGATTAGAAATGTTCAACAGAGAAAACTGAATCATATAATAGAGCTATGAACTCTTTCCCAGGTCTGAAAAATGCTCAGGCTGAATTGTAAAATAAATGTTCAAATATATATTTTAATATCCTCCCTAGAACATTTCAGTATTTCCCTGAACCAATTTTATGTACATATAATTTACATTTCTGTGTCAAACACCTGCATGTTATAAATATATTAGCACAAAAACTTATTTTGAGGATTTTATTAAATCAGAAGTATGTACTAGTGTGCTTCCATTTAGGTGAAGAAGTTAATACAAGAGATGTTGGCTAGTTATGGTACAAAACTGAGCCAGGAAAAACATTCATTTATTTATATACTGTAGCACCTGAAAATGTCTCATTTACACTGTGCCCAGAACCACAAAATTTATCAAATAAATTTACAGACTCTCCCATCCAAGTAAAGGCTACATTTCTAAAGACACTATAAAATTCAGGTTAATTTTAAAAATAAAAAAATTAGTACTACATAATTGT
>NW_012137747.1:3396636-3397535 GCF_000956105.1 Propithecus coquereli | reverse complement strand
ATATTAGTTTAATCTGATTTTTATCATTATTAAAAGGCAAAA
Organism: Propithecus coquereli; assembly: GCF_000956105.1. Classification (NCBI taxonomy): domain Eukaryota; kingdom Metazoa; phylum Chordata; class Mammalia; order Primates; family Indriidae; genus Propithecus; species Propithecus coquereli. Next base: position 3,397,493 of record NW_012137747.1, on the reverse strand, counting down.
TGACCTATACTATAATTTAAAATAAATTGAAATACACAACTTGAATTTAAACATATGTTAAAATTATTTAATGGATCAAGAACTCTGTAACATTCAGATTTTTCAACCAAATAATTTGATATTCTGGAATCATGTATACAAAAGTATATTGGTACAGGTTTTAAAATACAATGATTAGATTGATGAAGATTGTAAAGACTGTTACTTTTAAATAAAAAAAATAAATTGCCCACAGAATTCACAGCTAATCAGTATTACTTTTAAGTGTATTCTTTATGAGGAAGATCATAATTTGTCCAAAAGAAACAGAAGAGGAAATAACAGAGCATGTAAACTATAGTCATTTTTAAAACTTTTTATTTTTCAATCATTTTAGATTTACAGAAGTGTTATAACAAAGGTACAGCTTCCTTTAATCTTTCAGTCTTAATATTTTACATAACCACAGTACATTCATCAACACCAAGTGATTAAAATTGGCACAACACCCTATCTACCAAAGTTCATATTTCACCAGTAATGCCCTTTCCCTGTTCCAGGATCCAAAGTAGGATACCACGTTGCACTTAGTCTTGATGTCTCCTTAGTATCTTCCAATCTCTCAGAGTTCCTTAGTCTTTCCTTGTTTTTCATGACTTTGCAACTTTTAAAGAATACTGATGTGGTATGTATTTTGTAGAATGTTCCACCATTTGGACTTGCCTGATGTTTTCTCACAATTATACCAGGGTTTGGAGTTTTTGAAAATAATACTATGAAGTGCCCTTCTCATTATATCATATTAGTAAGTACTTATCAACATGATTTAGGGCCAGGCGCGGTGGCTCACGCCTGTAACCCTAGCTCTCTGGGAGGCC
>NW_012137747.1:3392994-3396586 GCF_000956105.1 Propithecus coquereli | reverse complement strand
ATAAAACAAGTTTATATTATTTTAACAAACATGTAAGAAGAGCTGAAATTTTCTATTTTTAAATTACTATTTATCTATAATACCTAGAATCAATCTATTCATTTAGTATGGAAAACATATGTCATCTAAATGCCCAAATCAAGTTAGCTAGCATTCACGAGGATGGAGCCTAGCAAAAATTTTATATCCCTATACTTCAGTGGTTCACAACTGGGGATGATTTTTGTCCCCCAGGAGATATTAGGCAATAATTGGAGAAATTTTGGGTTATTACAGCTGGGAGAAAGGGGTAGTACTCCCAACATGTAGTGGGTAGAGGTCAGGAATGTTGCTAAACACCCTACAACACACAAGACAGCTCGTAAAATGTCAATATCACCAAGAATTATCCAGTCCAAAATGTCAATAGCACCAAAGTGCAGACACACTGTTATACAGATAAAAGCTTTTGTTTACGACCCGCCGCTCCCTGAGTCAATCAACCATGATCAGGATAGCAAGGTCAAGTGGAACAAAGGAATGATGTCCATAAAGAATTTCTCAGAAGAGGACAGTGTCTAATATGTCAAGACAACACAGAGTACCTTCTTCTCGGTTATTATGTAGTTACTTCTTACACCTCTGTCCCACCTCTCTAGGACCTCTATTTGACTGAAAGTTAATATTCCTAATCCTCCATATGTCTCTCTTTTTTGCATTTTGTTATGGAAATATTGATACCTACACAAAATAGAATATTAATAGTATAATGTAGGCATCATCCAGCTTTAATAAATATCAACAATCAACATCGTGTTATCTTTGATTCATCTAGGCTTCTATCACTTTTTTGTTTATTGGTTTTGCTAAGGTATCTAAAAGCAAATCCCAGATAAAATATTACTTTACCAATTAATATTTCAGTTTCTCTCTATATATATTCACTGCTGAAGAAATATGTTCAGGATGAACTGGGTATGATCAACCTGGGAAGTGGGCAATGATAGAAAGAGATTAATTAGACGAAGTGAGGAGGGGATAGGAGGAACCAAAATAGACATCCCAGATCCAGACAGGAAGAAGAGCAAGCCCTTCACGGCTGCAAGAATTGAGCCAAGGGCTGCACACCAAAAGACGGTAAAGGCAAAGCCATTTGTGGTAGCTACAGTCAAATACAGATCCAATAGCCAAGAACATACGGAGACTAAAGCAGAGTGAGATGATATCACATAGATGACATCAATACACCAATTGTCTGCATCAGGAATATTAATAAGTCCCAATACTCTTGCCAATTGTAATAATTTGATAGGTACATGTAGTGCTATAATAAGGATTCTGGCATTCCAGGGGGGTGGAAAATCCAAGATGGGTGGGGAATAGGGAAATGGTAGCACCTATGCCACAGAGTTGCCATTTCTTCTCTGGGAGCTAAGGTAATAAAACCTAGAAAGGAAACATTACCTGAGAATCCAGGAGGCCAGATGAAGGAAGTCAAAGGTAGCATGCATGTATCATAACACAGAGCCACATTAAAGGCTGGACTGCTCCTTGGCATTCTACCTATTCCCTGCTGAATGTGGGTGGCCCTACATGCAGAAGTTTGTTCAAAAATATACCAAGAGCCTAGAAGCTGCTTGCCTTGCAAGTGTGCTATTACTATGCAGGAAAATAAAAGCAGGAAGCTAAGATTCCACCTGTGTACTCATGGGCAGGATTTAAAACCATAGTTTAAATCAAAGATGCTCAACTCACATAGACCAAAGGAAAGAACATGTACCCTTGTTCTTCTGATATCCAAATCTCCAAACAGCATGTTGATTGTTCTTCTAAAAATGCAAATCTGATGTCGTGCCTTTCTTAAAAAAAAACCCTTCAGTGATTCCTACTTTACCCTAGAGTAAAGTCAAAAATCCTAACACAACCTGACCTGGCCCTTGCCTGCTTTACCTCCTCTAAGGCACAGCATTCTGCCTCACTCTTCATCCACACTGGCCCTCTCTTCCTTTGTCAGGTAAGAATATTGTGCCTTTGTTATGCTCCAGGCACTGTGTTAAGCACTTTACCTATACATTCCATTTAATCCACTCAAAACCTTATAAGATAGGTGCAGTTATTTTCTCAACAAGAGAAGCAAGTGCCTTTGCCATGGAAGAGCCAAGTACAGTGCCTAACAAAAGGCTTCATTCACTACATACACTTTAACTACAGCCTTCTGCAATAAAGATTTGTCAAAAATGTAAGGAATTTGTTTTTAAATCACAAGCAAGCACTAGTCTCAAGTCATTGGGCCATATTTTTTTAAAAGTAAGTTATAAATGTCCCCCACTTAACCTACGTCAGACCTCGATGATCTGCATCCTTGAACTAGAAATTGGCTTAAAAAAAAAAAAAAGTCTGAAAAGCCTATAATGAAATTCATGAACTTTACACGACAGGACAAGCAGAGTTATGTGTAGACACCAAAAATTAAGTGAACCATATCATGGTAAACTAGATGTGGACACAATAGCCAAAGTAGACTATGTCTTGTCTTCTTTTCATTTCTTCTATGCAATCTGGAAGCATTTGATTGTAATGAGTGATAATACAACATACTCAAAAATGTGTCGATGCATCACAGCTTAGTTCAATATTTGAGATTCATAAAGCTAACCCTGAATCAGATAGTATTTGTTTAAGTTGGGAAGTGAAGCCTTGTGCAAATATTCTCATTCTAAATAATTAAAACAAAAGTTTTGATACTTATAGATTTAAGCTTCAGTTATTTTAAAAATTCTGTATTATCTCTATAATACTGATTAAATGGGGTATTATTGTACAATATAATGGCCAGCCAGCTACAAAATAGTCAAAGCCTAATTTCTTGAGAATTCACTGTCCTAAATATAAGACATAAGTCTATTTTGTTAATGGAGACATATGTGAGGTTCGCATCTGTGTTTGAATATGTGTGTGTAAATTAAAACACTAAGCATGAGGAATTTAGAGCTGTTTTATAGGCCTCAGGAAGTGAAGAAATCTTGTAAGCTTTAGATTCATTTATTCAAGGGAATAAAATATATTGACTTTCTTTTCTCTGTGTTCTTTCCAATCTCTCTTTAATTTTAACAATCCCATTATATGTATGCATGTACATTTTGAATATTTATTGTCTGTCTAATTGCAAAAGTAATGAGCATACCTTGTACATGCTTTTGAAAATGCATTAAAGGGCAAAGAAAAATTGTAAATACCACAAGCCAAAGATGCTTACTCCAGCTAAAATTTTGGTATGTTCTGCCAGGCATGTGTGTGTATATGTATGTAGGTATATATATTATGTGTATATATAGAGAGAGTCTCTTTTATAAAACTATGAAAATATTATAGAAACTTTTATATAAGTTTTTAAGTGTAACAATTACCTTTCTATGTTCTTTTTGGCTTTTTTGTTTTGTTTTGTTTTTTTGTTTTTTTGGGTTTTTTTTTGTTACAGAGTCTTGCTCTGTTGCCTGGGCTAGAGTGCCATGGCGTCAGGCTAGCTCACAGCAACTTTAAACTCCAGGGCTGAAGCAATCCTTCTGCCTCAGCCTCCTGAGTAGCTGGGACTACAGGCATGTGCCACCATGCC
>NW_012137747.1:3365988-3391605 GCF_000956105.1 Propithecus coquereli | reverse complement strand
CTTGAGCCCAGGAGTTTGAGGTTGCTGTGAGCCAGGCTGATGCCACGGCACTCTAGCCCGGGCAACACAGTGAGACTGTCTCAAAAAAAAAAAAAAAACCATGACTTATAACTGGTGATGATAACCTTGATCACTTGATTAAGGCAATATAAAGTTACCATTTTTCTCTTTCCATATTCTATTCATTAGAAGTGAGTCACTAAATGCAGAAATGAAAAAAGTCAAGTTCTACCTCCTGAAGAGAGAAGTATCAAACCCTGCAATCATGGTTGATTTTTCTGGCAACCAGTTCCCATCCTGAAACTATATAGCCCCATCTACCGTGAGTCATCTCATTACCATGTAAAAAATAGTAAATTCCTAAATAGTTTTAGGAGTTCTGCACCAGGAACAAAGACCAAATATTTATTTTTTATTATCCCACAAAATCCCACACCAATTAGAAGTCATTCCCCATCTCTTCATCCCTTACCCTCTGGCAACCTCTTATCTACAGTTTATCTCTATGGATTTGAATATTTTGGACATTTCTAATAATGGAATCATATGTGGCCTTTTATGTTTGCTTCTTTTGTTTAGTGTAATGTTTCGAGAGGTTCATCCATGTTGTAGTATTAGTACATCATCCAATTTTATGGCAGAATACTATTCCACTGTATGGATATACTACCTTTTATTTACCCAGTCATAAGTTGATGGATATTTGGATCATTTCTACCTTCTGGCTATAATGAAAAATACTACTATGAACATTAGTATAAAAGTTTTGATGGAATTCAATACATGTTTTTCCTTTCATGCTTGTGCTTTTGGTGTCATATTTAAAAAACAATTGCCTCCCCAAGGTCACAGAGATTTATGCCTATGTTTTATTTCTAAGACTTTTATAACTTGAGCTTTTACATTTAGATCTTTGATCTATTAGGAGTTAGTTTTTTACATATGATGTGAAGTAGGGGTCCAACTCAACTTCATTTTTTGCACGTAGATATCCAGTTGTCCCAGCACCACTTGTTAAAAACACTATTCTTTCCCAATTGAATTTTCTTGGTACCTTTGCTGAAAGTCAATTGACGATAAATGTAAGGTTTATCCAGATTTTTAATTCTATTCCATTGATCCATGTGTCTATCCTTAAGCCAGTACCACACTGTTTTTATTACTGTTGCTTTATACTAAGTTTTGAAATTGGAAGTGTCTGTGCTAAACTTTGTTTTTCTTTTTCAAGATTGCTTTGGCTATTCTGGGTCCCTTGCATTTCCATATGAATTTTAAGATCAGCTTGTCAATTCTAGCAAAAAAGGTATCTGGAATTTTGATAGGATTGCATTGAATCTGTAGTTCAATTTGGAGAATATTGCCATCTTAACAATTTTAAGTCTTCCATTCCATATCTTTCCATTTATTTAGGTCTTTTTTCACTTATTCAATGATGTTTTCTAGTTTTCACTATACAAGTCTCATATTTCTTTTGTTACATTTTTTCCTATTTTACCTTTTTGATGCTGTTGTAAATGTTTCCTTAAATTCACTTTCTGGATTACTTATTCCTAGAGAATATAAGTACAGAATTGAATCTTACATATTGATCATTTAGCCTACAACCTTGCTTAACTCATTTATTAGTTCTGATAATTTGTGTGTGTATTCCTTCGAATTTTCTATACACAAGATCATGTCATCTGTGATAGAAATACTTTAACTTCTTCTTTTCTGATCTGGATGCCTTATATTTCTTTTACTTGATTGATTTCCCTGGGCTTGATCCTTCAATACAATGTCAAATAACAGTGATTAAAGTGGACATCTTTGTCTTATTCCTAGTCTTAGGGGTAAAACTATCAGTCTTTCACCATTTACTAATTAAAATGTTACTCTTGGGTTTTTCATGGATGGCCTTTATCAGATTGAGGAAGTTTCCTTGTATTTAAGTGCTTTTATCACGTAAAGGTGTTGGATTTTTTCAAATGCTTTTTCTGTATTTTTTGAGATGATTATATAGATTTTATCATTTACTCTATTAATATGGTCCATTGTATTAATTGCTTGTTGTATATTTAACTAATTTGCATTCCTAGGATAAACCCTAGTTGGTCATAGTGTATAATGACCCTTGACCCTGGCAAACAGTTGATCCTACAGCAGCAATAGGTTGCAGTTTGCACTCCCCAAACCACCCTCATTGTGTCCGTCAGAGACACCAATACCAGATAGCTGGTGGCCCTCCCCAGAGTTCTCAGCCCAGTACCCATCCTCCTAAAGTACCAGCACTGATTAGGCAATGACTCCTCCTCAGAGACCAGAGTCCCAGCTCAGGGTCCCCCCTCCAAACTTCTGAGTGTTAAAAATGCCAATCAGCCTCTTACCATTTTTAATCCCAGACTTAAAGAGGGTATCTGTTCTCAATACCTGGTTAATAATTCTATGTAAAATTCTCTGTTAAAATTATTGGTATAGTTCCTGTCTCCTGACTAGACTCTTATTCACATTGTAAGTTTCACTGTCCTCAATAAAACCTAATGCGTAATGTGATACTGCACAATTTATCCTGAAGCCTCATGCTCAACAAGAGGTGACCACAAATTTACTCACCTGGCATAATACTGGTGTCCATAAAGGCTTTACCTTTGTTACTTGTTACAAATGGGCAAAGTTTCTTTTTTTTTTTTCCTTTCTATTGTGGGTTTTCTTCTAGATGGGCAAAGTTCTTTAGCCCCTTTGAGGTTTGCCTGACCAACGCTGGAAGCTCAGAATGATCTCAATATAACCTTTTCCTTTTGTTTTCACCAGTAGTCTCCTCCACGTAAGAGTCACTTAAGACTCTCAAGAGTGAGACAGTTGCCAGGCCCTATATCCCCTAAATTCTCAGAGCCACATGTGAAGTTCTCTAAATAAGTATCTTCAAGGTCCCATCACTTGCCTTGAAATAGAGGCTAGCCCCATTCTCCTTTCCATGAGAAAGGCAGATGAGGAATTATAAAACACTGACATCTCTCTCCCAAGAAATCCTCTGTATAGCCCTCCATTCTCCATCCTTCAATCTCCAATGAGTCTTCAGTCCTTTACATAGTATGGAGGTGGGCAATAGGTTAATGAGAGCAGAACTGATTTTTGAAAGCCTCTTTGCCAACCTCACACAGATGACCTAGTGATTACATTTAGAATGTAGATACTTAGCATCTATAAGGCTCGGCCTCTAGAGCTTTGAAACTCCAAGTCATCAGGAAATTTTTCACTTAAAAGTCTATTTATATTAGTTAGGGTATAAACTAATCTCATGTAGCAAAAGACCCCAAAATACAGTATCTCAAATAAGGCAAAAATGTATTGCTCTCTCATGTAACATTCCGAGGTAGGCAGGTGGAATAGAATGAGAAGGTGACCTGCTCCATGGCGTCACCCAAGTATGAGTATATTTCCATATTGTTTTTCAGACATCCCCTGAGAGTATTGCTCTGATCTGCATGATTGAAGCTGATTTTCTACCACAATGGTCAAGGGTCAGCCTGAAGGAAAATAGAATGAAATAGAGGGATACACATATCCAATTTTTTTAAAAGTAAGACCTATAAGCTGCATTTATAATTTCTACTCACCTTCTGTAGGCAAAAATTTAGATGTAACCACACCAAGCTTTAATAGGGTTGAAAAATGTAGTCCATACCTCAGGGGTCATGTGCTAAGCTGGAAATCAGTGGCTTCCATTGTCAAAAGGGAAAAGTAAGAAATGAATGTTGGAAATAATTAGCAAATTCTGCTAAAAATCACTTATAAATAAGTTCAAAATTAAAAATGAATATTGAAAAAGAAATTACTAGAAAAGTTTAACATGAAATGCTACATTAAGAATAGACTTTTTTTCCTTGAAAGGGGGTTCAAGCAAAAAAAAAGAATATACTTTTAAGTTCTAGTGACCTATTGCACAGTAATAATTACTATTAATTAGTAATAATATATTATATATTTTAAAATTACTAAAAGAGTGGATTTTAAATGTTCTCACCACAAAGAAATAATAAATATGTGAAGTGATGGATATGTTAATTAGCCTGATTTGCTCATTCCACAATGTATACATATATCAAACCATTACATTGTACACTATATACATATAATTATTTGTCCATAAAATTTTAAAAAACAATCTTAAAAAGAATACACTTTTAAAAATAAAATGGTTTTCTTTACAAACTTAGTTTGAAAAATGTTTTAAACATGTATAAATAATAATCTATCTTGACATTTAAGAAACTAATGTTGAGATCACTGAGATCTATTTTCAGTGATCTAGAGAAATAGTGAAAACGATGAAAAAAACAGATCCTTGAATGAGCCAAGACCCTCAATGAAGTGCCTTCAAATTCTGAAAAACATTTTATTGAAGTAAAATAGAAACAATAAAATTAGCATAATTTTCACTTCACCTCACTTTCTTTTATCCACCTACCTTGAGTTGAGTTACACAAGTAGGAAAATATCCAGAGCAGGAACCATATGGGAAAAACCCAAGATAGGGTTTCATTTTATTCACAAATTAAATAATAAATTCCTCCAGTGACTGTACACTAAGTACTAGAATACCCTACCACTAATATTTATAGAAATAGTGAAAGTTCTAAAAATGGCCACCCAAAAGATTATTTTTGGCAAAACTACACTGTGTGAGCTTTATTCCATATAGGCTTAACACATGTTAGATGTTTCAGAAAAACAAATCAGTTCAGCATGAACCAATATTCAGGCAGCAACCTCAGATCAATTAATGCCAACCTCTGACTTCCATGATGAGAACTCCCTAGGTTAATAATGAGTTTGGATTATCAGAGTAATAGTGACTATGGTAACCCCAGTCACTAGTTTAAAAGCTAATTCCAGACATCCTCTGAGTAGAAATGACAGCTTAACAAAGTTGAGAATTCCAAGTCAACCAAACAATTTTATCCTTGGGAGACCTGTTTGACAAGGGATACCTGCATTAATAAAAGTAGATCCATTTGAACAGCTCTTGAGAATAGTGGTCTTCCAAAACTAGCGTGAAAGAATCCAGTATAAGAACTTCCCTGTTCAGGTTGGACTCTTAGCAAGCATTTTGAGGTATTTATAAATTTACCTATGGAAAAGAATTTGCAATATTTAGAGGTCTGGCAAGATTACTGCCTTTCATTAAGCTTAACTAGAACTCATTTTCACAATTTGGATCTTAGAGAAAGTGTATTTTTGGACCATCACATACACTTACATACAAAATGAAAGTTTTCCCATAGATTATTCTTTTTATAATAAAGTTTCAGCTGATAAGCACAAGTGACTAAATAACTACATTTTCATATGTTTGCTAGCTTTATGTCGACAGACATTTTTAAGTGCTCCAGCTAATTAAACCACCATTCCACTTTGAACACCTCATTTTTAATATTGTCTATTTATTTCACCATTTCCTGCTGAAAGTTTAATACCACATTATATATAAAGTCTACTTGCATGAGAATTCCTTGGAGCAAATAATGTTTTCATGTAAAAAGGAGCACATTAAGCCATGTAAAGGGCAGTGTAGTAAGAATGTTTCAATAAGTCTGGAATTCAGGCAGTAGCTTAGACTAAAAAAAGCTATTCTAACAGAGGACAGTTAATAGTCTAAAGAATATTTTTAAAACCAAGATTCATTATCCAAAGAAAAAAATCATAAAACTATGTCAAATTTAATGTGCAGAAACATTTAAAAACCTAGCATTTGAAAGAGTAAACTTGGAATAATATGCTGTGTGTTGTAATTTGTAACCTACACAATTATACATACTATTTTAGGTAACCCAAAAGCCTTTATATAATAAAAATTTTTAACAGAGTAATAGGATTATCTTTATTCTTGTAAACAAAGATACAACAACAACAACAACAAAAAGAAAAACAAGCACAGGGCTAACACAGTTAAATACATTAATTTAAGTAAGTCATTGAAGTAAAATATGAAAGATATGAAACGAGTTATATATTCTCTAAATCAAGGTACACAAACAGGAAACATTTCAAAAAAGGCAAACTATGAAGATGCTTACTTGATTGTTACACTATGCAGTTCTAACACTAATACTACTGCCAACATAAGCTCCCCTAGGGCCTAAAATCAGGCAATATTAGCCCACTACTGACACTAATGGGGACAAAAGACTGGCTCAGCTGGTGTTCAAGTCCTTGGTAAAACTTCACTACAGGCTCAACTAACAACTGCTCTCTAAGCCACAAAGGAAATCACATATACAACTGACCCTGTGTACTGCCTAAGAAATTATACGAAGATCATACTACTGTAGGCACCCAAAATCAAAGCCAAAATGTCCTACTTCCAAGCAACAACATATATACATCCTCATGAAAAAATTCTCCACTTTGAAAGCAATTTCAAAAAATTAGAACAAAAGATCGCTACATTAGATTTGTGAGTATAAACAGAAAGGACATGAGAAAGATGAAAAAGCAAGGAAATATGACACCACCAAAGGACTACACAATTGTCCAGCAATAATAGATCCTAATCACAAAGAATTCCTCCTAATACCAAATAAACCATTACAAATATTTATTCTGAAGAAGCTCAATGAGATGCAAGAAAATCCGAAAACCAATACAAAGAAATCAGAAAATCAATTCAGGATAAGAAAGAGAAATTTATAAAGGAGGCTGATTCCTTAAAAAAGACAAAACAGAAATTCTGGAGCTGAAAAATTCGTTGAAGGAAATACAAAACACATTTAAAAGCTTTAAAAATAGACTAGATCAAGCAGAAGAATTTCAGAACTTGAAAATCGGTCTTTTGAAATAATCCAGGTAGACAAAAATAAGAAAAAAAGAACAACAAAGAAAGAGCAAAGCCTTTGAGACATCTGGGATTACATAAAGTGACTGAACTTATGAATTATTAGTATTCCCAAGGGGGATGAGAGATCAAAATATTTAGGAAACCAGGGTAGGATGCAGTGACTCACACCTGTAATACCAGCAATTTGGGACACCAAGGCGGGAGGATTGCTTGAGGCTAGGAGTTTGCCTGGAAGGGGCCCCACCCAGCCTGGGAAACATAGCAAGACTCTTTCTCTACAAAAATAAGAAAAAAATTAGCCAAGCATGATGGCAAGTGCCTGTAATCCCAGCTACTCATGAGGTTTAAGAGGAGAATTGTGTGAGCCAAGGAGTTAGGGGACGCAGTGAGCTATGATCATGCCACTGAACTCCAGCGTAGATGACAGAGTGAGATCCCATCTCAAAAAAAAAAATAAAATAAAATAAAGTTTAGAAAACTTATTTAAGGAAATAATTGATGAAAACTTTCCAGCACTAGCAAGAGAGTTAGACATTCAGATGCAGGAGGCCCAATGATCCCTAGGCAAATGCATTGCAAAAAGACTTCATCATGGCATATTATAATAATATGTAATTCTTATAATATTATGATCAGAATGACTAAAGTTGAAGTGAAAGAAAAAATTTTAAAAATAGCAAAAGTGTTTAGTCACCTATAAAGGAAACCCCATCAGGCAAACAGCAGACTTCTCAGCAGTAACCACAGGCCAGAAGAGAATGGGATGGCAGTTTCAAAGTGCCGAAACAAAAAAACTACCAGTGAAGAATTTTTTATTCTGCCAGAAAAAGCTTCAGAAACAAAGGAGAAATAAAGTCTTTCCCAGACAAGCGAACACTGAGAGAATACATCACCACTAGGCCAGCCCTGAAGGAAATGCTCAAAGAAGTTTTAAACATGAAAATGAAAGGTCACTATTCACCATTACAAAAACACATAAAAATACAAAACTCATTGGTCTTACAAAACAATCACGCAAAGGAGGAAAAGAAAGGAATTAAATGGAAATACGGTTCTGGGAAAACTGGATAGCCACATGCAAAAGAATGAAACAGGATCCATATCTCTCACCACTCACAAAAATTAATTCAAGATGAATAAAAGACTTAAATGTAAGGCATGAAACCGTAAGAATTCTAGAAGAAAATGTTGAAAAACTCTTCTAGATATCAGCCTAGGCAAAGAATTTAAGACTAAGACCCCAATGACAGTTACAGCAACAACAAAATAAATAAATGGGACTTGATTAAATTAAAGAGCTTCTGTACAGCTAAGGAAATAATCAACAGGGCAAACAAACAACCTACACAATGGAAGAAAATATTCACAAGCTATATATCTGACAAAGGGCTAATAACCAGAATCTACAAAGAACTCAAGCAGATCAGCAAGAAAAAAGTAAACAACCCATTAAAAAGTAGGTAAAAGACATGAACAGAAACTTTTTGAAAGAAGATAGGTAAATGGGAAATAAACATATGAACATTACTAATCATCAGGGAAATGCAAATTAAAACCACAATGACATATCACCTTACCCCTGTTAGGATGGCTTTTATTAAAAAGTCCAAAAACAATAGATGTTGGCATAGATACAAAGAGAAAGGAATGCTTACACACTGTTGGGGGGGCTGAAAATTAGTACAACCTCTATGAAAAACAGTATGGAGATTTCTCAAACAACTAAATGTAGACCTACGATTCAATTCAGCAATCCCACCACTGGGTATTTACCCAAAGAAAAACAGATCATTTTACCAAAAACACAACTGCACTCGAATGTTTATTGCAGCACAATTCACAATTGCAAAGATGTGGAATCAAACCAAATGCCCATCAATTCATGAGTGGATTAACTAAATGTGTTATATACATACCATGGAATACTACTCAGCCATGAAGAAGGATGACTTAATGCCTTTTGCAACAATATGGATGGAACTGGAGATCATTCTCCTACGTGAAGTATCTAAAGGATGGAAAAACAAACACTGCATGTACTTGCTATTAAATTGGAACTAACTGATGAGCACACATGTGAATAGAGGGAGGTAAAACTGGAAATCAAGCAGGGGGTGGGGGAGGACTAGATGGTTGAAAAGCTACCTAACGGGTATAATGAACACTATGTGGGTGATCAGCACACTTACAGCCTGGACTCAAGCATTACATAAGCGATCCATGAAACCAAAAACATTTGTACCCCGGTAATATTTTGAAATTAAAAAAAAATTAAGAAAAACAATATATACTTGCAATGGAATTCTACTTGTACCACCTAAATGTATTAAAATGGTTTTGTTTTGTGTTTCGTGGGGTTTTGAGACTGAGTTTCGCTCTGTTGCCTAGGCTAGAAATGTCACGGTTTCACACTAGCTAACAGCAACCTCAAACTCCTGGGCTCAAGCTATCCTCCTGCCTCAGCCTCCTGAGTAGCTGGGACTATAGGTATGCACCACCATGCCCAGCTAATTTTTTCTGTTTTTAGTAGAGACAGGGTTTTGATGTTGCTCAGGCTGGTCTCAAACTCCTGAGCTTGAGCGAGTCTCCTGCCTCAGCCTCCCAGAATGCTAAGATTACAGATGTGAGCTACCATGCCTGGCCATATTCAAATGTTTTTAAAATGGGGGAAAAATCACTGAAGGCTTGGGAGGTACGGTTTGAAAATGAATATCTAACATTATGATTTTGTGTTTGCAAAATGAAAAAACATTTTCATAAAACAAAATCTAAACCAGATATACTTTTTAATCAATATTTTAAATAATATTAATGTATTTTCATTTTTAATTGGATTATTTATTTTCTTGCTATTTAGTTGTTTAGGTTCCTTATATATTTTGGATATTAACCCCTTTATCAGATGTATGGCTTAAAATCTGATGTCATAATTGTATACATTTATGATGTACAATGTAGTTTTGATATATTTATACATGTGAAATTATTAAATCAAGCTAATTAACACATCCACCTTGCTTACTTATCACCTTTTGTAGCAAGTTGAAATTTATGTTCTTATTTTGAAATATACATTATTATCAACTATAGTCACCTTACTATGCAATAGGTCTCAAATCTTATTCCTCGTATCAGAACCTTTATGCCCTTCAACCAACAAATCCCCATTCTCTCCCTGCCCCCACTACACCCAGCCTCTGGTAACCATTATTCTACTCTCTACTACTACGAGTTCAACTTTTTCTTTTTGGAGTCCATTTACAAGGGAGATCATGCAGTATTTGTCCTTCTATGCCTGTCTTATTTCACTTACCATAATGTCCTCCAGGTTTATCCACAATGTTGTAAATGATAGTATTCCCCCTTTTTTTTTAAGGCTGAATAGTATTCTATCGTGTATCTATACCACATTTTCTTCATCTATTCATCTGTTGATGGACACATGGGTTGATTCTATATCTTAGCTATTCTGAATAATGCTGCACTGAACAAGAGAGTGCATATATCCCTTTGACATATTGATTTCATTTCCTTTGGTTATATACCCAGAAGTGGGAATGCTCTGGATCATACGGTAATTATATATTTAGTTTTTTGATGAACCTCTACACAATTTTCCATATGTATGTACTAATTTACATTCCCTCCAACAATGTATAAAAGTTCCCTTTTCTCCATATCCTCAACAACACTTGCTATTTCTATCTTTTTGATAAAAGCCATTCTAACAGTTGTGAAGTGATAATTCATTATGGTTTTAATTCTCATTTTCCTAGTGATTAGTGATGCTGAGCATTTTTTATGTACCTATGGGTCATTTGTATGTCTTCTTTGAGAAATATCTGTTCAGGTCCTTTGTCCATTTTTAACTGGATTATTTCTTTTCTTGCTAATTTGTTTGGTTTCCTTAAATATTTTGGATATTAATCCCTATAGCAGATATATGGTTTGTAAATATTTTCTCCTATTCTGTGGGTTGTCTCTCCACTTTGTTAATCATTTATTTAGGTGTGCAGAAGCTTTTTAGTCTGATGCCATCCTATTTGTCTATTTTTGGTTTTGTTGTCTGTGATTTCAGGAGTCATATCTAAAAAGTCATTATTCAGACCAATGTTGTACCTTTTCCCCTATATATTCTTCTAGTAATTTCAGTTTCAGGTCTTATACTTGTCTTTAATCCATTTCGAGTTGATTTTGTACATAAGGATCAAATTTTATTGTTCTGCATGTGGATAACCAGTATTCCTAACACCATTTATTTAAGAGACTGTCCTTTCCCCATTGTGTTCTTGGTACCTTTGTCAAAAGTCAATTGACTGCAAATGTGTGGATTTATTTCTGGGCTTTCTATCCTGTTCCACTGGTCAATGTGTCTGTTTTTATGCCAGTACTATGCTGATTTTATTAAAATTGCTTTATATTTTGAAATGCCTTTGTATAATGCCTCCATCTTTGTTCTTTTTGATCAAAATTGTTTTGGCTATTCAGTTAATCAAATTTTCTTGGTCCCTAGGAATACAAAGGAGAGTTATTCTCATCCAGAGAGGGAATGAAGGTGACAAGGCCTAAGATGGGGACTTAAATTAACAAAAGGTTTTAAAACACCAATTCAAGTCAAACCCCTTCATAATATAAAGAACTTAAGATCCATTAGAACTGTAAGTTCCTTGAAGAAAGGAATTGACTGGCCAGGCACGGTGGCTCACACCTATAATCCTAGCACTCTGGGAGGCCGAGGCGGGCAGATTGTTTGAGCTCAGGAGTTCGTGATCAGCCTGAGAAAGAGTGAGACCCCGTCTCTACTAAAAAAAAAAAAAAAAATAGAAAGAAATTATCTGGACAACTAAAAATATATAGAGAAAAAATTAGCCGGGCATGGTGGCGCATGCCTGTAGTCCCAGCTACTTAGGAGGCTGAGGCAGTAGGATCGTTTGAGCCCAGGAGTTTGAGGTTGCTGTGAGCGAGGCTAACGCCACGGCACTCACTCTAGCCAGGGCAACAGAGTAAGACTCTGCCTCAAAAAAAAAAAAGAAAGGAATTGACATTTGTCTGCCAAAATGCATTGTAAACATTCAAAATAGAAACTTGTATGAATGAGAGAAAAGTTTACCCAAGGTGAAAAAACTAGTTAGTGTCAGAATGAAGCCAATGACATTATTTCCTAGAGGTCTTATACCGCCTATCACACTTTTATGGAAGGGTCCTATTATCACTAGGCTGAAGGCCCAGAAAAACACCCGATGAAGGTTGAGTTCCCGAGGAAGCAGACTCTGTACTGGAGAATAGCGTCTAGGAGTATTAATACCTAGGGCTCTTATGATAAACTCTTGGAGAGCAGGCAAAGAAGCAGGATTAGGCAAAGGAAGAGAGGTTCAACTGTGACATAGTACCAAAGGAGGCCTCAGTTGACTCCTCAGGAAGTTCTGAAGATGGAATGATCCTTCAGAGTTATGCTGAGTTGGGGCAAAAGACTGAGCCTTTAGAGATCCATGTCTAGCACTCATTGGATCTGGGCAAATAGAGAAAAGAAGTATGACCTTAGGTGATCTGGCTACATTTAGCCTAGGCAATCCGAGTAGAGGCTATGTGTTGTAAGAAACAATTATATTACTTTTTAATTTATATTACTTTTACTGGGGGGTGTTTTGATGGTCACTTTGGTGCAGACATGAAATAACATCATAGTTGTGTATGACAACAATTTATTATACTCACAGGTCCTAGAGCAGTGAGGCACCGCACACCACATGGGACCACACAGGAAGAGCACCAAGGGAGCAATCTCAAACAAGCAGGTGGGGATTCCAGAAAGAAAATGAGGAGTCACAGGCAAGTGCCTTTATTGGGGCTCAGGGTGGAACACACAAGCAAAAAGTATGAGTGGATTTCATTAGTGTGTCTGAATGTCATTAGGTCTCAGGGGAGGGCAAGAAGAGGAAATTGTACAGGACTAGCCTTATCACACTGGTATACCTGGTCACCTGTTCACAGCCCATTTTGGGGGATGTTGAAAAATCGAGAAAATATGAAGTTTTAAAAATTTACAATAGAGGCTGACAGCTGAGCACTTTGCTGGCAGCACTCTCAGTAGCTGAGGAAAGTAAGTCTTTCGTTCCTGAAGAGGGTTATCTGGGTGGTACATCACAGTGTCCACCCAAGTCCAACCCTTGTGCTACTTGGATCTATTTCTTTGTTTAAATTCTGGAAGCAACTCTTTCAGGATTCCAGTGAACATCTCTTCTTGGGGGAATCTTAGAAGAAAA
Source organism: Propithecus coquereli (assembly GCF_000956105.1). Lineage (NCBI taxonomy): Eukaryota > Metazoa > Chordata > Mammalia > Primates > Indriidae > Propithecus > Propithecus coquereli. The sequence goes on along the minus strand of NW_012137747.1, from coordinate 3,378,525 downwards.
AGGTAAATGGAACAAACTATAACCCCCCATCAATGTAGCTCGGCTTGAGCTATAACTGACACTCATTGTTACCCGCACCTAATTTCCATTCTAGATTCCTCTCACTCTTAGCTGGCATGCCTGCAAATCTCCATGACTTGTGTGATAGTATAACCCAGATCTTCATCCCAAGGTCTCCATGCCCTCTCATGCCATGTCTCCTTGAACTAAGCAGTCTAAAGAGTACATGGCAGCCATACATTATTATTCACCTGACCTCTGGCTGTGTCTGTTGGTAGAAATATCCTCCTTTGAAATCAACACTTCTAAATCCTCAGGGCCCAGAGATACTGAGATGGAAATTCCCCAAGTCAATCACTGAGAATGACAGTAGCTGGATCCAATACTATTTCCAACCCTTGATTCCTGGACCCATGTATTCTACCTGTTGGGGACCATATAAGTTATTTCTCTCTTGGAGGATGGCAACCCAAATTCATAAGGTATCAGCTCTGTGCTGATACTTCAGTAGTGCCTTTACCAGGCTGTTCTTCAACAGACTTTTCCATCATTCTATCATGCAGCTTTTGAGTAGTGTGGTATGTGATATAAGCAGGGATCCCATGATCATGTGCATAGTCCTGTACCTCTTTTATTGTAAAATGCAGTTCCATGCTGTTAGAGAAAACATTCTGTAAGCCTTAGGATACTGGTGCAAATTAAGGCCCTGCAGACAGGAAAGGAAACCCATGCTCCTACTATATATCTGTTATTGTCAATATGAATCTCTCTCTTCCATGGTGGAAGGCATCCAGTGTAGTCAATTTGACACCAAGTGACCGATTAGTTTCCACAGGAGAAGGCATAAGATTAGGAATTCAGCAGTGGTGTCTGTTGAAAGTAGATTGGGTATTTAGGAGTAGCAGTAGCTTTCTAGACTCAGTAAGTTGGAGCTCATGCTGTCAGGTCCATGCATAGCCTCCTCCATCCCTGCTACCATCACTAATTCATTTGTGTAGCAGTTGTGCCTTCACTGGAATGGCAGGTTGCAATGACAGAGGCTGGCTGTTGTCAACTAGACAAGGTATTAGTGTATTTGGTAGTTTAGTGCCTTTTTCTGTTAGGTGTTTTTTGGTGGGTATTAACATGCAATCCAAAGATCTTCACATTTCTTTCCACTCCCATATACCCATTCTCATTCCCCTCTACCTCAGATTTCCTTGTTCCCAATCTAACAATTTTTCTCAATTCATATCCCTTTGTAACCAGCCAAGCTATTCCCTCCTGCCCCCCGAGTCCATATATATTCTAACCTCCGGCTATTTCTTTTGCAACTCAAAGTGAATGATGAACTGCACATTCCAAAGATTTTTTTATTGGGAGGATATACCCTGATCACTTCTCTTTCAAGGTCACACAAGTAGGGCTGTAGTTCAACCACAATATCAAACTGACCCATCCATGAATCAAACGTGAGATTTTTTTCCCCTTCACCAATTGATCATGAGGGATCACTTTCATCCTATCACAGACTGTTGCTGGAATTGCCCACCCTATAATGTGGTTAATCTGACAGAAATCAGTTCACGAAGGACAACTGTGACCACATTGTTGCTTCATACCTCAGTGTCAAGCATTCTACTTCTCCAAGGGTTCTTCCAGGAGCTATTTTCCAAAAGGTATTTAAACCTCTGCTTTGTATTCTGACATGCTTCAAATCTCTACAAGTTTGCATTGTGATTCTCTCATTGGAACTTGCCATAAACTCCACACACTTATATATTCCATACTGTGTCTTTACCCTCCACTAGTACCCCAATACGCAAATGTATGGCTCTACAGCCCATGTGCAGTAAAACTTATCACAATTTTTCTGAGTTTTTAATAGTACAATATCTTAAATTTAAACATACAATTTAAATATACAATTTTCTTTTCTTTGAAACTAAGCTTTTTATTCAATCTCCTTGTTCAAATATTTCTGTAATTAATCTAAGGGCAAGTAGGGGAGGTTAAAAAGTGGCCAGAATCATTAAAGATAATAGGCTACAAAAGATTAGAGGAAGGAGCACTTACTTCCCTTTGGGATTGTGGTAGGTTGAATAATGATGCCCCCAAAATATCCACAGCCTAATCCCTGAAAGCTATGAATTTATCCTGTATGGGGAAAAAAAGATTTTACAGATGTTATTAAGGGTCTGGGTGGACCCTAAATGCAATTACATGTATCTTTGTAAGATAGAGACAAAGGGAGATATCCATACCCAGAAGTGAAGAAGGCAATAATGTGAGCATGGAGACAGAGATGGGAATGATGCACCACAAGCCAAAGGAATGCCAGCAGTCACCAAATGCTGGCATAATCTGGAAGAAGGAAGGAACAGATTCTCCTTTAGATCCCCTGTAGGGAGCATGGTCCTGTCAACACCTTGATTTTGGCCTAGTGAAAATGAGTTCATATTTCTAGCCTCCAGAACTATAAGAGAATAAGTTTCTATTGTTTTAAACCACCAAGTTTGTGGTAATTTGTTGTAGCAGCCCTAGTAAACTAATATAGAGATGATTAGAGATAATAAAGAAAAGCTTTATGGGGTGCATAGAATTGAAGAATTGTAGGTAAGATTTAAACATATTGCAATTGGAAAGAAGAAAAAAAAACAAAAGTAGGGAAGGTGAGCATTACAGGTGCAGGGAAAAGTTGGTGAGAAAGGAACTCAAGGGAGTTGTCCAGGAAAAAAACACAATTCAATTAGACAAGAGTATAAGCTACTTGAAAGTAATGATTGTTGAAGATCCTGAATGCCAGCATAAGAAGTTTAACCTTTGATCTGTGGACAGTTAAGATCCTCTGTAGCTTGTGAGGATATGGTGGGTGTGTGTGTGTGATTGGAGTGGGTCTCTGGGAGGAGGAAATAACATGATATACCCTTTGCACACATCTGTCACACTACTAATTTTTTATTCATCACTCTCCACCACAGGTTTAAGGACTGGGATTTGGTTTCCCCAAGACCTAGCCAAAAGTCTGGCATGTATGTTTGATAAAGGGTGAATGAGTAAATGAGTGATATTGTACATTTTTTTGTTTTAGTCATCACTAAGCAAAATATGATCAAGTAGAACAGAATACCAAACTGTACTTGAATCACTTACTTTTACTCTTTAAGGTTCTGATTATTAAGATTATTTTATTTTAAAAAATGACATTGAAAGTGTAAGAGATTTGGACTCAATGTGATTAACCCTAGGGCATACTTCCAAACGTCAATAGCAGTCCTAGCCAAATCCACTTAGTGATGGCTGTCTGGAGCAGTGTTGAGAAGTAATGTAAGAATTGTACTATAACAGATTAGCAATGGATTGCTAAATGTTGGATTAGGAGTAGACACCCAAATGACTTGTGTTTGCCATTCCATTCTTGCTTTTGAAGTTGGTAATTTGGTGTCTTTAAAAACTTTTCATTACGTCTTATGTGAAGTACAGAAAGAAAAATTCCATTTAAATGGATATGTCCATTGGTTGAGCATGGTTAATCAAGGATTTGCTGCAGTCAAGTAAAAAGAAGCCAAAGTTTAGACTGTAGAGATAGAAGATGTTCTTCCTTTTCCATTCTATTATGTCAGAGCACCAACTATCCTAGCTGGAAAGAAAGAGCAGATCGTACTCAGTGGCCTGCCTCTAAAATCCAGTGCCTGTTTCATGAAAGGGCTAGCTCTGTGTTTGGACCAAGCAACATGCTTAGGACCTGTCCTGAAGAGGAGGAAAATCAGCACATCAGTCTGTGGAACCCCGGGGGGGTGGGGGTGGGGGGACAGAGCTCTGTAAATGTTGAATTCCAACGTTTACGTTGAAAGTTTGGAAACTGGGCCCAGAGAGAGGTGAAAAACATCAGTGGTTGGGAATGAGGTCAAGGTTAAAGTGGACCACAATATTCCATGACAATAGGTAACACCTACACTTAGCATGAGGAGAGTACTAAAATATTTGCCATTTAAAGATTTAAAATATAGTTCACGAAATAAGATAGAAATGCAAACCGTATCATACAAGTTTTGTTGTTATCCTGTCACCGTTGTTGCAGAAGGTATGGTAGATTACGAATCCTCTTGGGATGCAAGTTGCTTACAGTCCCGCTGCGATTACCATTTCTGTTGTCGCACAGCGGAGTTACAGACCCTGTGTGGTAGCTCTCCTAAAGCCCTTAAATCGCTCGTGCGCCCCCAAGTCCCATCCGCGTTCGTCAGCCCGGAACCATCGAAACGCCCACCCCCTCTGTAAGTGCGAGCTGATAAGTACGACGACAGCTGCGCTCGTGCTCCTTAAACCCCACCCCCAACAGGCTCAGGCGCAGTCCGAAGCCTCGAGAACCAACGTAAAGCCAAGTACTGAGCAAGCGCGAGAATAACCACGCCCTCCCTGGCCTAGGTCAGGGGCAATTAGGGGCAATTAGGCAATTAGGCGGACGGCTTGTGGTACTTACCTTTAAGAGCTTTGGTTGTCCAGACTGTCACTCATGTTCATATCCCCTCCTCTCTTATTAGAAGTCACTTTGCCTAAAGTAGAAGTTGCTGTGTAGGGGTAAAATTTGCTCCTTCCATTAACTTATCACTTTGCTCTTTGAGGCGGAACGCGTCTTTCCGCCAACCTGTCCTGACAGATATGGTCAAAAACAATGGCATTTTGTAAAGAACATTTACAGTCCGCCAACTCAGTCATATTAAAAAATAATTTAAAAATAAAACGCTCCTCTGTTCCATATGTGTGCTTCATAAGACATACAAGATGTTTTAATTTTCCATGCCAGTGAGAACAGCAATTTATATATTAACAAGGACCTGTACTAAGACGCAGCGCATGCGCAAACCTTCAGACACTGACCCTCCCTGGAGACGCCTGAATACCGACCTGCCTTGTGCTTTCCGGCCGTGGTGGAACTTGTTTCTGGGCTCTGTCTGGGGACGCCATGGGGAAGGTAAACGTGGCCAAGCTGCGTTACATGAGCCGAGATGACTTCAGGGTTCTGACCGCGGTAAGAAGCCCGCCGTTCCCTTTCTTTCTTGTCCTTTCCCATTGTGCGTCCTCTTCCTGTGCCACGAAGTTTGCTGAGAGCCGAGCGGTCGCGCTCTGGGCCCTGGGACATGGCAGAGGCCGGGAATCGAAGAACAGGCACCGGAGAGTGGGATTTTTAAAAAACTTTTGTTTGGGACCTTACTTTCCCCCAGACAGAGCAAAGGGTTCCGCCGCCCCCACCGGTCGTTTTTCTGCTCGCATTCTCCTTGCGCTTAAGAGACACGCTCGCATCTCCGCGGCCTGGGAAACTTCTCAGAGCCTGGGCTTCCGAACCTCTGTGAGGAGCTTAAGGCCCCGCCTGGGGAGAATTGACAGCGTAGAGTTGCCTACTAACAGACCCAGCCGCGTAACAGCCCTGCGGATTGGTTTTCAGATTTTAGTAGCAATTTTAGAGGATTCCTCGGGGTACAAAATAGACAAGAAGAGAAAGAGACCCAGATCATCAAATAAACAAATGAGTAACTAGGACAATATTAAGTGCTATGAAGATGATAAAGAATAATGTAATAGAATGGGGAGGAAGGGCACAAATGCTGTCATTGAATTGTCTAGTCAGGGAAGACCGCCTGAGTGCAAGAATCTTGTCTGTTTACTCTTGTAACCAAAGGTCTTTTTTAAGAAAAAGATTCTTGGCCCTTTGTAGGCAATGAATAAGTATTCGCTAAATGAAAGAATGAATGGGGGGATCATAGGAGCTATATGAGAAGGAGTCAGCCTAGTGAAGCCCTTGGGAAGAGTTGGAGGCACAGGAAACAGGAATAGTAAGTGCAAAGACCCTGAAGCAGAAAAGTCTTTGAAGAAAGGAAAGGACACTGTGACTGGAGCATAGCTCATCAGAGACTAATGTTTGGAGATGTAGCTGAAAAAGGTGAGAGCCAGATCATGTACTGTAGAGCCTTGCAGGCTTGGTAGAGAGTGTGGGGGAGCCAGTGAATATTTTTGATCAGGGGAGGGACAAAATCTGATTTTATGGCCTTTGTCTTATGACACAGAAACATAGATCCAGGCATTTGCAAAATAGAGCAATACATTTATTTAGGAGCCAGTATCTTTTGATAATGAGTGAACCCCATAATGAGTATTATACTACCTATATTGTGTAATTATGTAATAGGTTATGTAATATGAGTCACGCTGATTCTTGTATTATTTTAAGGCTTCAAGTTTTGGATTTTTGAAATTAATCTTAAATAGACAACACTTAAGGATTATACTGTCAAATGCAAAATCAGTATGAAATTTGGAAGACAGTTCTTTCTCTCTCCTCCCGTAGATTATTCAGTTCAACTGGATTTTCTCTAAATAGCTACTGTCACCTCTGAAAGATACCTTCCTTCTCTGCTTCCTCAGCACATTCATTCATTCCTTAATGTCTCTGACAGAAATAGGGGTCAAGAGGAAGAGTGCCGGAGGCTGAAGGAAGCAGGGACGAAGCATGGAAGATGAATTCGGTTTAAAATGTTAAGTTTGGGGCTGGGCACATGGCTCAAGCCTGTGATTCCAGTTCTTTGGGAGGCTGAGGCAGAAGGATCACTTGAGGTCAGGAGTTTGAGACCAGCCTCGGCAACATAGCAAGACCCTGTCTCTAAAAAAAAAAAAAAAAAAGTGTGAGGTTTTGGTGGGACATCAAAATGGTGCCAGATTTGACTTTTAGAATTTTAGCTGTGGAATATTTAAGTTCTTTTTGAAGCTTACCAAGAAATGATGTAATTAAATATGACATTCCAGTCTCAGTGGAATCTCACCAGTGTTAGTACCTTTCCTTGTCTCTCTCTTTCCTTTGACTTCTTTGGATCCTCCTATATCAATAATCATTGTTTGACTAGCTGCCCTTACCTTTCAATAGGAACTGCCCCCCAAAAATCTGTCCGCAACACTTTTTCTTCCATTATTTCTTGCTTGGTGATTGTATCCACTTTACAGCTTCATCTCACCTCTACAAATAGTTGACAATTTTCCCCTCTAATTATGACTTCATTCCTAAGTATAGACTCCTTTCCAATTTTCCTTTAAACATCTTCATTTGACTCTGTGTGCTCAAACCAAATTCATCAACTTTTTCTATCCCCTTCCTCCTTTCCCAAAATCTACCAAAAATAATAATATAATTTTAAAACGTGCTCTTCCTCTTTACTTCCAATTTTGACTCTTCATTCCCTTTACCCTTCACATCCAATTGCCAAGCCCTCTCATACTGCTTCCTAAAGATCTTTAATTTCTTCCTTCCATTACCACTACCACTTGCCCTGTTCTGATTACTGTTTTTCTGAGCTGGACTGCTGCCTTAGTTCTCCTGTACATTCCCTTCAGTTTTTCCTGTCTTTAAGGCAATTTGCATATTCCTGCTGGATTAATGTCTTTAAAATAACTCTGTTCATGTGTCTCCCTTGCCTAAACATCTGAAAGAATTTCCTGCTTTGCTTAGTATAGAATATAAAACACTTTCATCTATGTTGCAAGGCTTTCTATATCTTAGAAATATTTTCCAGTTGTCTTTGCATGAACTCTACATGCCATCCTACATGAGCTACCACTGTATTAGCTGTTTCCTGTGCTCAGTACTTTCTTGCATATGTGCCACTTCCAAATCTTTTTCCCCCCCAACATCCCTTTCTCTGCTTTCTCTGTATGCCCGCATCTCAAAGTCAGTCTCAAGTGTTGCTGCTTCTTGGAACTGATCCCTCAGCTGGAAGTATTCTTGTTCTGCCCTTTGCTACCGCCCCCCCCCCACTTTTTTTTTAAAAAAAGCACATATCACTTCTTGCCTTCTAATAAAATTAGATGTGTACCTATTTTATTTCCACAATTAAATAATAAATTCTCCAAGAGTAAAGAGTATTTTTATATATTTTTTAATCCTCCACAATGCTTGCATATGGTACTTTCTCATTAAATACTTGCTTAATAAATAACTGGAACACCTGTAGATTTAAAGACAAATGTTTAGATGTCAACAAATATTTTAGTATTTACCACATGTCATTAACTATGTCAGGTCCTCACAATTCCTAACCCTTCAAGTAGAGAGGTATTTAATCACTGATATTTAATCAATGATTAAATATCAAATTGTATCAAAAATATATTCAGAGAAGGAAGTAATTATGTCTCAGAATTATTTAGAGAATTGCTCAATCAGGAAAGTTTCAAGAAGTTAATTTCTTAGCAAGGTTTTGTTAGGCTTTGTGTTGATTATGATTACATAATATGATTTCTTTAATTTCAGGTTGAAATGGGCATGAAGAACCATGAGATAGTTCCCTGCAGTTTGATTGCATCTATAGCCAGCCTTAAACATGGTGGCTGTAATAAAGTTTTAAGAGAATTAGTGAAACATAAACTCATAGCTTGGGAGCGTACCAAGAGTAAGTATGTTGAGGCACCATTTATAATTTTTCAAGTAACTGGTTTCTCCCGGAGCAGGTGCTCCAAAAAGGCAAGAAGTGGAATTTGCCAGACTAGTAAAGCACTAGATGAAGAACTGACAAAACATACTTCTGATATATCCTATTAGTCAAAACAATCACAGAGCACACCAAGATCAGAAGAGGTCAGAGAGAAGGGAATGGCAAGGTTGTATTGCAGAAGAGCAAATAGGGTAGAAATATCATTGCTACCATGTTTGGAAAATACAGTCTGCCACAAGTCTGTAGAGCATTACTTCTCAAACCATCTGTGGTGGTGAGAGTGAACTTTTTTCAACCTATCACAGATCGTTTTATAAAATTTAACAGATATACAAAAACAGGCATATATTCTTGGTCAGACTAATGTAAAAATTACTGAACTTAGAGCTTCCTTTTAGTTTCTGTATTTAACTTGTCACAGATACTTGTTGACTAGCAACAGTCAGTGGGGTCACGCTTTGAGTAACACTACACTAGAGAAGAAATGCAAATTAGAGGAAGAAATGGGAAACTTGTAAGCCTGGGTAGCTTATCTTTTTCCAACAAAGACTTCCTGTCTTTAAATTCTTCTTACAACTGGAACTGATATGACTTGGAGATACAATATAATTAAAATATAATCTTTCTCATTTGATTTTGTCTAGCTGTCCAAGGCTATCGGTTGACAAATGCAGGATATGATTACCTAGCTTTGAAAACACTTTCTTCTAGACAAGTAGTCGAGTCTGTTGGAAACCAGATTGGTGTTGGCAAAGAATCAGGTAAGTGCTAATAGTACTGTAGAAAACATTTTCTTTGCTTTAGTTTATATTTTCCCTGAGAAAGTATTTCTCTTTTAATTTTTCCCTTTTTTCCAACTAAGCAGTGAGTCGGAAAGTTGGTTGGAGACAATACAAATTATGAATGTACTCTTAATTTAGTAGGTTATTGTTTTCTCCAAAAGTCTATCACTGAAAATTCATTTATACCAAAAATTAATTTTCTTCTAATAATTGAATTCTTTGACATATTTTATTTGCTCTTTAGATCTGATAAATTTTACATTTTTAGCAGTTAAAAATACGTGCATGAGGAAATACTAGAGAACAGTGAATATCTAAAAACCACAAACACATTTTAACATCAGCAGTATGATAAACAAGGCAAAGAAAAGTATGGAGAACGCAGAAAAAAAGCATTCTAAAATAGCGTTGAACAAGTACCTGTGTATTTTCTATGTCGAAGATAGGTAGGAGTAAAGAACAGGGAATGATTTTCTTTATACTGTGCTCCCTTATATACTGCTTTTTATGCTGTATAGTTTATCTTATAGTTACATTGTTTATCTAAGCTTAGGAAACAGAATTGAACTTGGAAGCAAAAGAATTATTAGGAAGCCTACCCCATAGAAGGTTGCTGTGGTATTTTACATAGTTTGCATGTCTTCTGTATTTATATCCAGATTGTAGTATCTGTTTAAAAAGTAAAACAAGAGTACTAAATATAACACAATGTGTGTTTGTGGAAAATGTATAAACAGAAGTAATGGCAGTGAACACCCTTGTGTCTCTATGCATATGTGCACATAAATTTGTAAATACATCTTTAGAGATTGAATTATTGGGACATGTATTAGTTTGCTAGAGCTGCTGTAGGGAAATAACACAGTCTGGGTGGCAAAACAACAGAAATTTATTTTCTCGCGGTTTTGGAGGCTAAAAGTCTAGTGTGCAGGTTTGGTTTCTCCTAAGACCTAACCTTGACTTACAGATACCTGCCTGACATGGCCTTTTCTCTTTGTCCCTGGTGTCTCTTTCTTTTCTGATAAGGACATCAGTCCTAGTGGATTAGGGCCCCATGCTTATGACCTCACTAATCCTTAATTACTGCTTTAAAGACCCTATGCCCAAGTAGTTACATTGAGGATTAGAAATTCAACAGTGAATTTTTGGAGGAGCACAGTTCAGTGCATAACAGGGCAAAAGGTATGTACATTTAAAATTTTGATATTACCAGGTTTCTCCAAAAAGTTTGCACTGATTTATAATCCTATCAACAATATGTGACAGAGCCTGTTTTTTAATAAAAATAATTAAAATTTCCTTATGAGTAATTAGAACATGGTCTAAATGTCAGTATTACACATAGCAACTTGTTTTGATGATTGACAGAGTACTTACTGGAAGATCTGCATTCTGTTAGATCTCTCTTATTTGAAAGAATGGAGATGTCTACTCTAGACAGATCTAGAATATTACTCAATGAATAATACTCTTGTTAGAATTGGGTATTACTAACTCAGAGTATTATTCATTGAGACACTTGAAGAATTGAACTTCCTGTTGTCGAAAAGGAAAATATTAAATCACATCTCTCGTAGGACATGAAGGAACAATTAAATGTTTTTCCACTAAATGGAGTGATTCTTTTGAAATATGGTAAATATAGGCATTGAGCACCTTTGGAAGCAATAACCTTTGACACATTGCATCTTTGCTTTCTTTTGTCATAGCTATTAATACGTATTGACTTGTCATTTTGGATTGTAATTAAGGTAAAATGGTGAATGCATGGGATATAGAGTCTTGCCAAATATAGGTATCCCTAGTTATACAGATTAAGCATTCCTAATCTGAAAATCTGATCTCTGCAATGCTCCAAAATTTGAAATTTTTTGATCACAACATGATGGATGCTACAAGTGAAAAATTCCACGCCTGACCTCACGTGCACAAACTTCAATTCATGCACAAAATTATTAAAAATATTGTCTAGGCCGGGCACAGTGGCTCACGCCTGTAATCCTAGCACTCTGGGAGGCCGAGGCGGGTGGATCGCTCAAGTTCAGGAGTTCAAGACCAGCCTGAGCAAAAGCGAGACCCCGTCTCTACTAAAAATAGAAAGAAATTATCTGGACAACTAAAAATATGCATATAGAAAAAATTAGCCAGGCGTGGTGGTACATGCCTGTAGTCCCAGCTACTCGGGAGGCTGAGGCAGGAGGATTGCTTGAGCCCAGGAGTTTGAGGTTGCTGTGAGCTAGGCTGACGCCACGGCACTCTAGCCAGGGCAACAGAGCCAGACTCTGTCTCAAAAAAAAAAAAAAAAAGTCTAAAATTACCTTTAGGCTATGTGTATAAAGTGTGTGTGAAACATAAATTTTGTGTTTAGACTTGGGTCCCATCCCCAAGATAGTTCATTATTTACATGCAAATATTCCAAAATCCAAAATTTGAAACACTTCTGGTCCCAAGCATTTCAGATAATGGATACTGGACCTGTATTAGGAAAGATAATATATTTGATACAAATAAAATGAAACAAAGTTATAATTGTTTTAACTTATTAGAATAAAAATATAATAGTGATCCTCTTGGCTCCAGATATCTACATTGTGGCAAATGAAGAAGGACAGCAATTTGCATTAAAGCTTCACAGACTAGGAAGAACCTCCTTTCGAAATCTGAAAAACAAGCGAGATTACCATAAACACAGACATAACGTGTCCTGGCTTTATTTATCTCGTCTCTCTGCCATGAAGGAATTTGCCTATATGAAGGTATTTTTTAAAAAATAATTTTGCATTTTTTAACCAAATTGTACATGTAGCTCAAAGGCCTTAATGACAAGCATCAGTCTGTTGCCCCCCACACCTCCCTAACCCCAGACTCAATCCCTATGGTCACTTTTAACTCTGTTGTTTGTTATTTTCTTAGTGATACCTTCTATGTGAAGGTATTTTTAATTGTTATTAATATATAAAGGCAACACATATTCTATAATATTAACAAGGTGAAATAGCTGAAAATAATTAATGATGCAGTTAACCTCACAAATTTGTGTGGATATGTGTATATCTGTTCAATGTATAACTATACATATGTCTATCTCTAATTGAAAATACCAGGTAATTACCCTCTGTAGAAACCTTAGTGTCTCAGATAAATTAACTAATATTTTTCTTTCACATAATGGAACAAGTTATCAATTTAAAAATTTGTATTTATATTTAAAATGGTCAAAATCTTTGGTTTTTACCTTTTCACCTGCAAAATTAAGTTCAGTGTAGATTTGCTAAATATTGTCGATGATAACTAAATTA
>NW_012137747.1:3359106-3365938 GCF_000956105.1 Propithecus coquereli | reverse complement strand
TATTACTTTGTAAAAAAAATGGAATACCTCACATCAAATATGAAAATAAATCCCAGATAGTGAGCTTAATGTAAAAAAGATACAATCACAAAATGACCAAAATAAAAAGGATAAGCATATATTTATCTTGCCTTTATAATTATAAAGACAAAATCTGAAACCATTAAGTAAATGTTGCTATATTTATCTACATATGAATTTTTGCTTATGTAAAGCACCATAACTAAAGTTCAAAGGCTAAGACCAAATGAGAAAATACTTGAACCAGGTGTATGATAAAAATATATGTGGTAATTAAAATCATATTTCATACAGGCATACAATATAAGAATAATGACAAGGAAAATGCTCACAATTTGTATTTATATTTAAAATCAAAATCTTTGGTTTTTACCTTTTCACCTGCAAAATTAAGTTCAGTGTAGATTTGCTAAATATTGTCGATGATAACTAAATTAAATATATTCAATAATAACAAAGTTAAACAGAAAATAACATTTTTATTCTGTCCAGTAAGATTTGTCATAATTTATCTCGTTTTTTTAAAAAATTTGAATGAAAATTGTGCCAGTGTGTGAACAGTTGTTTCTTAGGAGTTCAATTTGTTGTTCTGTGAGTAGGTTATTTTAATTTATATGCTTCAATTTTTAGTAATTGTGGGAGAATTCTTAAGACCATATAAATGATACTGGTACCATATGTGTTATGCATTTCTTATACTAATTATATCTGGGATATTCAGTTTTTATCTTATACTAATTGTTTTTATCTTGTGATATTCAATCAGTAAGTAAGCAGCTTTATAGGGGTTATTACACATTTTCCCAAAACTGTATTAGGTATTTTCTCAGGGTGTTTAAAATTAAGTACTAAGGTAGTATTGGGTGAAGAAGTGGATACCAAAGAAATAACCAGTACAATCTGTGTGAAGTATATGTTGAGTTTAAAGAAACTTCAGTAGAGTAGAATAATTTATGAAGAAGGTTTCATAAAGTGAGTGAGTTGAGTGGAACCATGAGGCTTGGACATGATTGTTGACTATAAGGAGAAAACAGTGCATTTCGCAGAGGAGCCAGTATGGGCAAAGACATGAATGGATGTAAGCCCTATGTGTACGGTTGACACAGGTGACTGTCCTCACTGTGCTCCTGGGTGCTTATTAGAGTACTGAGAGAACTAGGATTGGACAAGTGGATTAAAGTTTTAAGAGTTTTAAAAACCAAGAAAAGTTGTCCAGACTGAAATATTGACAGCTATTATAGATTTTTTTAAAATGGACTGTTGGCATAAGCATCTTAGTCTGGTATTTGTACATAGAATAGGTTAAGTATGATGGCAAGAGTGATGACACTGGTAGAGTAGTCAGGCATAAATGACAGAGGTCTACTTAAAAGTGCTAGCATTGCAACTAACTGGCAGAGGGCATAAATCTTAGGTATTCTGAAAGAAGTAATACTAGGACTCTAAACAGTAAGATAGAAGAAACTAAGCATAGGGAAAAAGATAGGTGTATGGATTATCTGAAAGAACATTTGACTCAGACTACTACAGTGTATATGTTTGTTACATTAAAGATTTAGGTAGCATATTGTGGTCTGAAAAAAAGATCAGAGGTCTGTAACCTAAATGTCTGTTCTGATAGAATGCCTCATCCCCTAAAATGCCAGAAGACAGACTGTTTCCTAAATCACAGTTTGTTTCCATTTGAATATTTTGAGCACCTATCAACAAATGACAGAGACTTACAAAATAGGAGAGGAAATATCCAAAGAGACTATAAGTTTCTTGAGGGCAGAATCTTGTTAACACTCATTTTTGTAACCCCTAGCACAGTGCATAATAATATTTTGTAAGTGTTCATTTTTGGTGGAAAAATGAATTTAAGCAAGCTTTAACATTTGTTTTTTTGGATAGCTTGTTCTATTCATTGAATAAATAAGCAATACCTAAAGAACCAGGTGTTAACTGTAATTTTATAAAGGCCTGTGTGTTTTTCTTCTGGTTGTGGGAAGGTACCTTTACTTTTATTGTTCTTTAAAAAATAATGATCTCTTCATTACCTTATACCTGTTTTGTTATATTTTTAGGTATTGTATGAGAGGAAATTTCCAGTTCCAAAGCCAATTGATTACAATCGCCATGCAGTGGTCATGGAAATCATAAATGGTTATCCTCTGTAAGTACTCAGTATTCTTACAGTCATGGATCCCATTAAATGAATTTAAGGTTTAGGTATTTTTAATAAAAATTTCTTAAATTAATGAAATATTGCTTCTGGGAGATTAGAAACTGACTTAAAGGAATGGACTCAAAGACAAATTAAAAACTCAATTTCATTCTGACAGTGTGGATTTTGTGATCTCTGTCATTCATTCATTCATTTAATATTTGTTGAGAGTCTATTAAGTGCCAGGCACTTCTGGCTCAGCAGTGAACAAAACAAGGTCCCTGCCCTCCTGGAACTTATACATTATGATGGAAGGAGACATGCAAAAAATAACTAAACAAGGAAATATGTATTAGGTAGTAGTGAATGCCATGGATAAAAATAAAGCAGGGTAAGGGTGCTAGTGCTGGGTGGGGTTAGGAGACTGCTATTTTGCATAGGATAGTCAAGAACATGCTCATTAATAAGGTGAAACCTTATCACATTTTGATTGAGATGGAAAGCCATTGGGGTGGGAGCGTTTTAAGCAGAGAAGAGGTGTGATCTAATGTTTTAATAGTTTAAATGTTTTAATAGTATCACTCTGGCTGCTATGTTACGAATAGACTCAAGGGAGACAAAGAATTAGTAAGACAAGTTAGGAGACATTGTGATCTAGGCAACCCTGACAGGAGCTCTGATCACAGTTGATAGTCGTGAAGGTGATGAAAAGTGGTCAGATTCCGAATGTGTTTTGCCAGTTGAACCAGTATGATTTGTTTGGGATTGGATATGGATATGAAGGCTGGAGGGGCAAGTCAAATGATACCACCAAGGTTTTGGCCTGAGTAAGAAATTAATTGGAGGAATAAAGTTGCCATTTACAGAAACGGGAAACCTGTAGGAAGAACAGTTTGGAGTTGGAGGGTGGGACAGAACCAGAGATTCAGTTTGGGACATGGTTAAGTTTGAGGTGCCTGGGAGTTTGAGAAGTCTAGATTGAAATGATTTTGTATTTGGTATGTAAAGCCATGTACCTAGATGAGATCACCAAGAGTGAATGTAAATAAGGGAAAATAGGACATCATAGGAGCTTTTGAGGAACTCCAAAATTTACAGTTCACAGAAAAGACTAAGAAGGTATGATCTGTGAGGAAGGAGAAAGACCTGAAAAGCGTGTTGTCCCAGGAGTTAAGTGAGAAAATGTTTCAAGGAGGTCAGAGAGGTCAACTGACAGATCAGATATGAAGAGAACCAATTAACCTTTGGATTTAGCAGCATGGAAGACATTTGTAGTCTCAACAAGAGCTATTTCATAGGAATGAGGTGGATGGAAGCCTGCTTGAAGTAGGTTTATTGGAGAGCGGGAGGAAAGAAATTGGAAGAAACACATGTAGAAGAGTTTGGCTGTAAAGAAGATCAAAGGATATAGTAGTAGAAAGAAGACACAGAATTGGAGCAGGACATGGCTCTTTATTTATTTTTTTTTTAATAAATGGGAGATGTTATGTCTATATGTGATGGGAATGAGGAGAAAACTGTTGGGGAGACAAGGCTTGGAAATAATATGTATACACACACATACATACTTCCATTAAAACCATAAACGAGTACAAATAACCTGTTTTCATACTTAAAATGCTTTCAGATGTCAGATACATCATGTTGAAGATCCTGCATCAGTATATGATGAAGCTATGGAACTAATTGTCAGACTTGCAAATCATGGGCTGATTCATGGAGATTTCAATGAATTCAATCTCATTTTGGATAAAGATGATCATATCACCATGATTGATTTTCCACAAATGGTTTCAACTTCTCATCCCAATGCTGAATGGTATGTGCTGAAATTGCTTCTGGATGTGGGTTTGTTTGTGCATGATGGAATCATTTTTTATTCATAATTTTTCAGTTTTTTAATACTATCATTTAGGTCAGTAACTAGTTTGAAGTGACTGGTGTTAATGTTATAAAGATGTGTTTTTTTTATTAAAGGATATCCAACTACTAGAATTTTTCCCATAGAAGAATCTTTCTTATTCCTCAGTTTTATAAAGGGGAAAACTGTACTTTGATCCAATTTTAAAACCTATTCATTAAATTTATGCTGTATATTGGAAATCTAAAGAAATTGCCTGCTTATCTATTTTGTTTATGTAAACCACAATGAAGATGGTATCAAAAGAATTTGAATTACCCTATTGTAATTTGACAGACTTTGAAAACTCAAACTTTCTCAGCCATGAAACTCTTTGTTCATACATACTTTTAGGTAGAAGCTCAATTTTTAAAACATAAAAGCCAGTTCAGAAGAAGTAGGGACATGAAGAAAGGAACCCTAGAACCACCACATTCTTTTGCCTTTCCCCTTTTCTCTCTGTGGTTACCTCTGAGAGCACTTTACCAAGTGTAACTCAGTAATTTTGATGGCCTGAGTAAAAGATGTAGTGTTGGACTGAAACTGAGTTGTAAGACCAGTGATAATTATCTCTTGTCATTTTTTAGCTTTCATTTTATTATTAGAAAAGAATTCATATAGAACTTCATCTTTGACACAGGGAAGAATCACTTTATATTCTGTGACAATCATATTTTTTATTTGTATTCTGTGGTACAATTGAGTACAATCAAATTAAGGGTAAGGATCTTTTTCTTTCTGTTCTAAGTTTTGTGAGAAACTTCTTTTTCTTAAAGTAACAACTTGTATCACTTATATAATAGAGCATATTCATTCTTGTAGAGTTGGAGCTTGAAGCACTTTATGTTAAGTGAAACTTGTCTTCCTCTTGGTTCCCATTAGAAAATGTCTACCTTTATGCTAGAGAAAGAAATGTCATTTAAAAATAAATTTTAAAAATATTTCCAACAAAATAATACTAAAAAATTAATTCCTAGCTCTTGGGTGGTCAATACCCTTTGGGTGATGACTAATCACCCTTTTTATTAATATGGAGTAATGTAGTCACACAATAAAGGAACATCTGGGAACCACCAGAGTTAGGGAAGAGACTGATGACAGAATATGACATTACAAGCTTAGGCCGCATTGTTCCATGGGGAAACAATGTGATTTAATTTGAATTTTTATGAAGTAGTACTGGGGAAAAAGAAGTTGTGCTAAGCATTAGTGATTGAGATATAAATAAGCCCTGTCTCTGGTTTTAAAGAAGTTTATCATATACTGGGGGGGATGTGAATATACATAAAATTATTTTAAAATTTATTAAGATTTTCTCCAGAGTACCCTGAGAGCAAGGAAGAGTGGCATTGTCTGCCTATTTACAAACTTGATCTTTTGTCAAGGAAATAGTCAATTCCATGTCATCTTATTCTTAATTCTCCTTTATCTGGAAATCTTTTAGAGAATTGAATCTGTTCTTGTACTTCATGGTGACCAAAAAAGGCAACCTGATATTCAGAAGTCCTTCTACTTTTGTTCTATATTAACATGTTTTCAGATCATTATTTATAAGCCACAGCATTATTTATCCCTTTGGGTGTAATTGCTTATTAGCTAATGGATAATAAAGGTACATAAACGTAATAGTAGTCTTCAAACTTCTCCTTATGAGTTATTCATATCTTTTTGTCATTAACCTCATATTTTTCTTCAGCTTTCCCAGTTGGCCAGTGGTTCTAGTGAATGTTGCTAACGGGAAGCATAGCCAGTCTGGGGACTAAAGAGGATAAGTGGAAACCTGAACCCAATCTGTAGGTTCATAATCTCCTTTCCTGGGGTTCATTCATTTTCTCCTAGTGTATTTTACTTATACCAAATAAGAGTATGAGAAAACCTTGACTTTTCTCATCAAAGGAACTATATGGCATTGATGGCTTATATTTATTAAGGTTTTCTCAGATTTTAGTTTTTTAAACACACTGGCAACTGATTTCTATCTTTCTTCTTTTGTGTAACATCTTTTTTTCCTTCATGTAAGGAGCAGTAGTACCATAAAAAATAATGAATATATTGTTATTGGCTAATAAGGAAAAAGATGAGCAACAAAGGCTGTATCAAAAATGATTCTTGCTTTTGCAGGTATTTCAACAGAGATGTTAAGTGCATTAGAGATTTCTTCATGAAACGTTTCGGCTATGAAAGTGAGCTTTATCCAACCTTTAGTGATATCAGGTTTGTAGTTGGCATTACTTTAAAATGATAGGACCCTTTAATATCTGATTTATTTAGTACTAAAAATTAACTTTCATCTAAAAAAAATTTTCCGAACGGTGACCTTTGACATATAATCAGTGTTGAGTATGACTGCTTTGTAGGATATAAATGAAACTTAAAAACTTGAAAATTCCTGCTTTTGGCCCATCAAGGCACTACAGTTGAATTTGGGGAAGGAGCATACCTAGTTTTTCAAAATTCAAGAACTTTTATTCTGTTTTGAATGGTTTATGAATAACCCAGTCATAAAGAATCAAACCAAGTATTTATTCAAATGTGTGTTTTTCCCTTATTCAGAACAGGAGCTATCTTTAGTTGATTATTGGGACATAATTATTTTGTACATTCTCAAAGCTAAATTTTCTCTCATTTATTTTCTTTTTTTTTTTTTTTCGAGACAGAGTCTCACCATGTTGCCCGGGCTAGAGTGCCGTGGCATCATCCTAGCTCACAGCAACCTCAAACTCCTGGGCTCAAGTGATCCTTCTGCCTCAGCCTCCCAAGTAGCT
>NW_012137747.1:3354601-3359021 GCF_000956105.1 Propithecus coquereli | reverse complement strand
AGAGACGGGGTCTCGCTCTTGCTCAGGCTGGTTTCGAACTCCTGAGCTCAAACAATCCGCCCTCCTCGGCCTCCCAGAGTGCTAGGATTACAAGCGTGAGCCACCGCACCCGGCCTCATTTATTTTCTATACTTAAGATATTGTCTGATTTGGGATGAGTCATATAATATAAAAGAAATCTTTAGCCCCCTTTGAAAGTGAGTTTACTAAGTTAATTATCACTGAGGTTTCAATAACCCTTTTATTGATATGAGTTGCTTTTTAGTCATATTTTATTCTTAAAGTGACAATGTGTATCTTTCAAATTTGTATACCTAAGTAATTTAAATATTATGTTTTATACAAAGAAAAATCTTTAAAATATATAAGCTATCAAACCCTCTTGAATCATAATTTATGAGAATAATAGGTATTTACCCATCTCAGATAAATATTTTTTCTCTCTTTCAACGTTTGACACTTTTTTCCTAGGAGGGAGGACTCTCTTGATGTGGAGGTTTCTGCCAGTGGCTACACAAAGGAAATGCAGGCAGATGATGAACTGCTTCATCCAATGGGTCCAGATGAGAAAAACATTGAAACAGAGGAGGGATCAGAATTCTCATTTTCTGATAAGGAAGTGTCAGAAAAAGCAAAGGTTTGTAGGTCAGAAAGTAAAAGTGAATGGGACTCTGTAGGTGAATCAGGTGGCTGTTGTTGCAGATCATCTGAAGACCTGGAACAAATAAAGGAAGACAGTTTGTCAGAGGAGAGTGCTGATGCACACCATTTTGAAATGACTGAATTCAATCAAGCTTTAGGAGAAATGAAAGGGCAAGTTGTTGAAAAAAATTCTGTAACTGAATTTTCTGAGGAGAAAAACAGAACCGAAAATTACACAAGGCAAGATGGTCAGACAGGTCAAGGAGAAACCCCTGCTGGCTCTGAAGAGTATGAAGATGAATGCCCTCATCTAATTACCTTGTCATCATTAAATAAAGAATTCAGGCCTTTCAGGTATAGATTTCTGTTAATTATTTTTTGACTTTAGTCTTGAGACCAATACTAACTTCAATTCTGGTAAATTAATGTTTTTTTCCAAATGATGTAGCAGAGTTGTATTCTGCCATTGTTAAGTGTAAGAATGAAAGCCAAATAACTTTTTTGTTGTTAAAACTCAAAATCCCTTCCTTTTCAAGGTATTTCAAGGTAACTGATGTGATTCTAGGCAGCCTATTGACTAAATTTCAAGTAATTGTGCCTTAAAATATAAACTGATAATTTTCGAAGAATTAATGTAGGTTTCTTGATAAATTGATCAAGTTTTAGATAGATGAGTTAATCTTCATATACTTTCACAATTACACATCTAATGTATGTTTGAGTTATATAAAGTCATGTAAATGTGTAAACACGCAGTAAATGTATTTTCTACATAAAACATCTAGAGTAAATTTTCTTCTGTCCTTTGTTCATGTATGGTTAAAATCATAATGTTTTAAGGATTTTTTTATGCAAATATTAATGAATCAGTCTCAGTTTAAATTAGCAAAAGTTCTAAAACTTAATTTTTAGATCTGGGATAGCTTATCTAGAATCAAATTATAGTTTAATGATATATTAACTTTACTTATTTCAAAATAGTAATATGACAGTTCAAATAAGATCAGCAATACATTTAGTAAGCATTTTCCATTACGTTCCGGTTAACTTCTTAAGGCTGCCTTTATCTTTATAGTTTTGTTTTTGAAGCAAAACCTGAGAATTTTGTTCCTTTTCCATATAACTCTGTATCTTAAGTCTCAGGTCTACTGCCATTTGAATAATAAACTTGGAAAATTAAAGCAAAAGCTTAAAGGGGTAAAAGTCAGGAGTGGCAGTGGTTCAGAATTTTGAGTAAGTATTAGTCTGGGGTTCTCCAGAGAAACACGACCAATAGGAGATTTATTATAAGGAATTGGCTCATATGATTATAAAGGTTGAGCTGTCCTAGGATCTGTAGTCAGCAAACTGGAGAGCCAGTGGTGTAGTTCCAATCCAAATCTGAAGGCCTGAGAACCGGGAGAGCCAATAGTGTAAGTTCCAGTGCAAATCTAATGGCAAGAAAAGACCGATTTCCTAGCTCAAAGACAGGCAAAGAGTGCATTCTCTCTTACACTACCTTTTTGTTCTGATCTGGCCTTCAATGTATTGGATGAGGCCCACCCACGTCGGAGAGAGCAATTTGCTGTACTCATTTTACCAATTCAGAAACATCCTCACAGACACACCCAGAATAATGTTTAACCAAATATCTCACACCCTATAGCCAGAATCAAGTCAACACATAAAATTAACCATCACCATATTAGAAGAAAATCTACATAGGGTTAAATGGTCTTTTAAGCTGAGAATGGGAGTAATAATTTGTTCTTTCTGGACACATGCTGGGCAAAACTTTTATTAGTCAAAGTAGAAGCAAAATAGCAAATGTGACTGAAAAATATTAACTCTTAGGAGTTAATGTCTGAGTTCTTATACATTGTACATGTTGAAACTTTCAACAATGTAAGAAATAGGTAGTTTAACAGAGCAGACTCATAGAGTAGTACTATCTGTTTCCATTATATCTACTGTCATTTTGGGAAGGTGGCAAGAAAATGCCTCAGAAATTTAGATTGTGAGAGGCAGATTTGTATAGTTCAGTGAAAGAAGAGGAGAAGATCAGTGGGAAAGGACATAAGAATTGTGGGAAAGTAATAAATTTCGATGACCAAGCATTCTACCATTTTGAAATTTTGGTAGTGACTATGACTATCAGAATGCTGATAAATGGAAAATTGTTAATATATTGGGCTGAATTGTAGGTAGTTTTACCTTCCCAGAAATTTGAAATATAATGATCTTTCAGGGGTATGTTATGTGTAAGTTTTACTGCCATGTAAGGAATAACATTAACTCAGGGTTAATTACATTATAAAAATTAACTGGGTAAATTGTGGGGTTTTTTTTTTTACTTTAGAGATGAAAAAAATCCAGGCGATGTTAATCAATATAGAACAAGAACTCTGAGTATTACTTCTACAGGCAGTGTTGTAAGCTGTTCAACAATTCCTCCGGTATGTATTCATTCAACATTTACCAAATGTTTATTAGGTCACTACTGTGGACAGATTCATGAGTTGAGGCACTGTGAGGATTATGATGTGTACAAGCCAGCCTCAGACACTTGGACCACGTATGTTAATGCTATAAAATTAGGTACAAATTTAGTGATATAATATAGAAGAGAGGGTTCACTTTTAGCTGGAATTATCAAACCTTGCAGGAAAAATGCAGTGTATAAATTTGTTTGAACTTGAAGGATTATAGAAATTTAGATACAAAGGGGGATTTTGTAGATTTTCATGTGGTTTAATCCCTTCATTTTAATGATGGGGACTTGAGTCCCAGATACGTTTTGTGACTTTGCTCAAAGTTACCTGGCTGGTGACAGCAGTGCGACTGAAGTGTGAAGGTGCACCAGCTTCACTGCCTAGTTTATTCTTAAATTTTGAAAGACAAAAAAGAGGTAGTTAGAAAATTTGGGGTATCAAGTTTTTGCTGGACCTTTGGGACATTTAGCAACAACACTCCAAGAAATTTCAAATGGGACACTTTCTGGACAGGACAATGAGCACAAATAGTCCAGCTCCTACTGAAGAGCTTTTTTGCTTGCCAAGCTTCTTTCAGAGGTACCCAAAAGAAAGAATTAAGTCTAGAGATGATAATGTTCCCCAGAGCAAAACCCTTCTCACTGGCCTATGGAGGTAGGTATTGTCACTCCTATCCTCTGATACCAGTATTATGAAAGTATGCCACTCTTACTTACCATTTAGGAATAACATGGATCTCCAAATACCATAATTCCTCTGGAGAATGAAACACAGCTATTCTTGGTTTTCTTACTACTTTCCTGAGTCTTTTGGCAGTCAGTCAGCAAACTCTAGTGTGTAAGCCTATAGTACACATTATTGCCTTTATTTATGGATTAAGCAATATTTTGAAAATTAGATTTCAAATTTTGTAGTTTGAGTTTTCTAAAAAAGCCTTTTCTGTCTAACATTAAGAAAGTAAAGCAACATAGTAACATCAGTTTTTTTCATAAATTAAAACTATATAATTGGTGTATTGAGTTTTTTCCTTCTACTTAAGGTAGTACTACTGAAGCCAATTTTTAGTGATAATTTTACTTAAAATAAGCAAAAGAAGAAAATCAATTTAGAAGGTTTAAAAAATAAAGAGGAAATAAAATGATTACATAGAAAGAAAATTTAAAAGAAAAGAAAATAACTTTTTTTCCTAAACTTCTTTTTTTTTTTTTTTTTTTTTGAGACAGAGTCTCACTCTGTTGCCCGGGCTAGAGTGCCGGGATGTCAGCCTAGCTCACAGCAACCTCAAACTCCTGGGCTCAAGCAATCCT
>NW_012137747.1:3306293-3353724 GCF_000956105.1 Propithecus coquereli | reverse complement strand
AAAAAAAAAAAAAAAAAGTTAAAATCTCCTTTTGATTTTTATCAACCTATCTTTCTTAGGGATTTCTCACACTTCATGATTGCCTATCCTCTCTTGGCTTTGATATTTTCTACACTTACTGGAATTTATTCATGTTTACCCTCTGTTTTGTTTGATTTCTCACAATCAAAAATAAGTTCTTTATATCTAATTACAGTGATATAAAACTGGTAATTGCATATAAAAAATTACTAATTTATGCTACTTTAAATTTAAGTTATCCTTCTATATATGAAGATGATGGCACACATTGTCAAGAGGCAAGGTTAAAGTTGTGTTTGGATGTTTTAACCATTATTCATTTTTACTGCTCTGATCCTTACCTGTCTCTCTCACAACCAGCAGCAGCATGAACTTAAAAATACAGAGTGGGGTCACGCCTTTAATTCTTACCTCTTGGGTTATATGAATCACATAAAACACAAATTCGCCTTCTAAGGAAGGGGGGGAAAGATATCTTCAGCCTACTTTGATAAATAAAGGTTTCTCTCCAATTATTTGAAAAAATTCATCGTCTTAACTCTGCAATTCTTTGGGGAATTTTGTCAACTGTTTTCCTTGAGGTTACAATTTATTTTGTCAGAAGGCCAGGAGAAAACAAACTATTTCATAATCTCCCTTAACTTGATGATTGTTGTTTTGGTACGTGTACAAAGATAAAAAATTTTCTTTGTGATCTTAGAACTTATAACTGTAAGATCAGTTTTTCTCCTTAAAATATTTTTATAGTTCCTATTTATAGGCCATTTATGAACTCCATTCTCGTTAATATGTAACAGAATTCAATTATAATTAAACAGTAAGGTATATTGCTTTTTAATAAATATATATGTATATGGCCACTACCTACTAGAACTTTTTGCTTTAACAGCAACCAAAAAAGAACACAGATTTTATTAATTTTTGTGTACTCCCAAAAATGAGACACAAATATTTTATTTCATGTTTCACTATTTTTTAATATATTAAAGTATAATTTTTCTGCCATTTTTTAACATAAAAATCTTGTAGGATTTGTAAAGTATTCTTAATTTGGAGGGAGGTACGTTCGTGTTAACCCATCATCTCCTTATTTTGCTTGAAATGATTATCTTTACAGTCTCATCAAAGTAAAGAACTAAGGGAAATGCAAGCAGGTTATCTAGAAAAGAAAACAATCTTTTTTTACCTTAGATGCTGCAGGCCTGGGCACTCCGGTTTAAATATGATGCATGCTCTATTGTTTTCTTGGAACTTCTCGTCTCCTATCAATTGGATGCCTTTTTTCATAGTCCCATGTCTTTCTCTTATTTAGTTTTTGGTGTTATAGATGTCAATTATTTTTTGAATAAATTTTGTGGGACCTTTCATTACTAAAAATGTCTTTATTCTGCCTCACACGTCTTTGGGAGTTTAAATATTAGGATTATGGTTTGGAAAATTTTTCCTCCAGAATCCCAAAGGCATTATTTTCTTTCAAGCTTACAGTGTTGTAGTTAAGAAGAAGATGTTCTGATTCCATATTCTGGGCTCCTACGGGAGTGGGGAGGCAGCTTCCTGGGATAGGGAAGGGTCCTGAAACTTTTAGCCAGTTCTACTATTTTCATTCCCAAGCCTTCTGGAATATCAGGTCTTTCTATTCTCAGGCTTTCCTGGGTTTGGGAGCAGTTGCATCTCATGGGGTATCAGATTCTGTAGAAACTTGAGTTCTGCACTGTTTCCTCCTCTCTTCTTAGACCTTTACTTCCAGTAAGAATCATTAAACTAGAAGAAGGACAACTTATTAAAGCCTGTTAATTGATTATATTCTGCTTAATAATATAAAACAATCCAAAGTCTGCATTTAACTCCTCTGACCCACAACTTTATATTATACAACTCAAGAAATAATGCAAAAGGCAGACTAGTTCTTCTTGCCCCCTTTTACCCCTCAAATCCATTATTCTTTAATTGTTTAATTGTTTAGCTTAAAAGATTTTTAATAAATTCTTCTTTGTGCCTAGCACATTAAGAGGGCCCTTGCTTCTGCCCTTGCTGTGTTTATCTTCTTTTTTAGGAGACAAGTTGGACAGTGCGAGGTCATATACAATTAAATAACAGGCTGTAGTGCTTCAGGGAAAGGAAAGGTCATAGTGAATTGAATATTTCAGATTTCTTATTCATCTTGTAGGTTATGTGACATGTGCGTCCCGTATCTTAACTAACAAGTAATTTGAATTTTTGGTCATTCACTGTATGAGAAGCATTCTGTAACTCCAAAAAACTATATGAAGACTTTAGACTTTTCCATGTGTAACTGCTTGCTATGAGGTCATTTTCACACCTGAAATTGTGAAGGCATTTTTGGATATAGTGACCAATAGTGAATGCTTTCAATAATAATTTTCTATTACAAAATCATGCCTACTTTTAACTTAGGAAGCAGAGGAACAAGCAGTTTTCATCTTGTTTTTTTCCATTAGTTTTCATGATGGACACCAGGTGGCACTATGGTGATTTTTGTTAAGAATTGTAACTATATGCTATATAGTCTGTATTTCTTTTTTTTTTTTTTTTTTCCAATAAGGTCATTTTATAGTCTGTATTTCTGTTCGAAATTTAATTTCTCCTGTTTTATAACAACTTCCAAATAGTACTGTCAGTTTTTGGAATTTTTTAAATTCACGCTCTTAACATATACATTTGAAAAATTTGAAAAATTAGTGATGTTGTAAATATGTTTTAGGGAATGTGTACTCCTTACCAAAATGGTTCATTGTTGGTGATACTAATTTATGAAATCTTTCTAGGAACTGGTGAAACAGAAGGTGAAACGTCAGTTGACAAAACAGCAAAAATCAGCTGTCAGACGTCGATTACAGAAAGGAGAAGCAAATATATTTACCAAGCAACGAAGGGAAAACATGCAAAATATTAAATCAAGTTTGGAAGCAGCCAGCTTTTGGGGAGAATAACATATATTTTTAATATTTTATTTTTTTAAGTTACTATAACCCCCTTTGAAGCCACTTGTAGCCTTTTGGATTGAGGCCAATATATAAATAGATAAATAAATCCTATTTCATCTTTAAATTTGACTCATTCAGTATGTGTCTTACAAAGAATAGTTGTCTGCTAAGGCTTTTTGAAAGTAATTTAGATAACTATGATAAATCTTTTTCAGAATAACTTTATTAGAGATATTTGCATATTTTTAAAAATCTAAATATCACCATTTTGTTGTTTCCTGTTCTCTGCCAAGAACAGGTAGATTACTTGGTTTCAAATCCCAGCTTTCCCACGTACTAGTAGAAACAGCCTTAAACAAGTCATATTTCTCTCCCTTTTTCGTCCTCTGCCTCAGTTTTCTTACTGTTAAAATTGGATTTGTAATTACTTTGTATGGTTGTTTTGAGGATTACACAAGACAGTGCACATTATAAGCATTCAATAAAGCATAGTTATTAGAATAATTATAATGATTATCTTTCTGAAATTCTGACAACTTGGTTGCATTTCATTTGGCCACCGGGAGAATTCACTGCCTTCTATTTTTTTAGTCTTTTTAAGTATGGATAAGCTGTTATTGCATAATTTAATTAATTGATAGATTGGCAAAAAGTAGATTTTTGGTAAGATGGTCGTGGGAACAGAAACTCGAGATAGTCCCACCATGATTTTTACAGTAGCCAGCTTTTACACGGGCTTGAGCAGGAGTTAGAACAGTTAGTGGTCTGGGGAGGTAAAGGGAATGAATAGTGATATGTCCTTATGTAGGTGGGTCTGGAAGATGTTCTCACCTCAAAGTTAACGGAAGTGCAGAAAAGAAAATATGTAAGCCATGGTCCCTTCCTCAAGGCCTTTATAATTCAGCGAGATGTGAAGATGAGTGTTTAAATATATGCTGATGGTATGAAGTCTTGCTGCAGAAGTCATAAGGAGATCACCTGCAGTAAAAAATGGCCACTAGATGGCAATGTCACCCCATACTCACCAAACAGAATTATTTGCATCCCTGATTATGACCTACCAAAGGAAGTACAGCATGTTCTTTTCCAAGATTGATATAAACAGCAGATTCCCTTTCACCTTTGCAAAATTAATTCTACTGACTATTTGCAAGATCCATCATTATCTAGTTTATTTAAATATATAGATGGAAGATAATGCCAAATCCAGTTCCCTTGAAAATTAGACTAATTTTGGAAGTATTTACTTAGCTCTGCTTTGAATTTTAGATATGTTTTTAAATTCCGGGCTTATTTTTTATAATCTGTCCACTTTAAAGCAATTTGTAACATAAAATAGCATTGAAAACAGCTTAATAGAACCATAGAATGTTTGTTTTGGAATATATTTTCTTATATACAGAGTGTTGAAAGCAAATTGGGAATAAAACTATATTACCTCATCCTGCAAAACTTTGCTCAGTTGACTTAGTCAACTTTTGGTACCTATAACATAAAAAGCTCATTACTATTTGAGAAACTCAGATGGCAAATAAACATGGTTCTTAGACTTAATAGCCTAAGATTTCATATGGGCCAAAGAATAGATTATTCAAATTAGAAGTGGAGACCTCTCCTCATCTGGGCAAAGATTAGTACTAGTTACTGAAGATTTAGTAATAAATGATCTGGTATAAATTTAATTTTTTCTGGATATGGTGTTTTGGTTTGAAAACTAGGGTCTAATTATATGTTATTTTTAAAGATTTGAATAGTTATCAATTAGAAATTAGAGAGTTTGCCCTATCAGACAATCTGAAGCCCTCACATTTTAAAACACCCATAGTGAACAATGAAGAAAAACAAAATTTAAGTCTATTACTAATGTAGTAAAGTTATATATTATGATTGTTAAAACACTTTTTGAGTCTGGGAGTTCCAAATTTAAATTCTGATTTTACCACTTCCCAAATTTCAGGTATCTTTTGTATCGTTTTTAACCTCAACTTTTTGATTTGTGAAATGAGGACATGTTAGTACCTATCTCAGGGTTGTTATGAAGATTAAATAACACTTGTAAAGAGCTTAGCATAGTGCCTATATAGACTATACATTTAATAAGTATTGCCAAAATGAGTTCTTAAGGTTCCACAGGCTGACCATCTTTCCTATTTTCAAGGTCACTGATAATCCAACTCTGATCCTTTGTTTTGTATTTATTATCAAGACTCAGATGTTTTGTCACTTGTGTAGTCTACTGTTCCCATTAAATAACCTTTTCCTACAAAATGTGCCATTTATACTTATGCTAATATTGTATCCGTAGCCATTGGTCTGTTCTTTGGTATGCAGCTGGCTACCTTTGAGCTTTCTCCAGAACCGTAAAAATGCTTAAAGGGTACTAATCAGAGAGTTAGTGCAGCTCAAGATAATCATTCTTTTAGCCAAATGCTTAGTAAGTTTTCTGACAAAATACGTAGTTGCCAAATTAAAAAGCTCCGCCTGTGGCTGCCCTCCAGGTTTATCAGCCACTTCCAAAGGGTAGAAGGAATGTGTTCTATTAGGTTCTTAGGTAGAGCATTTCCTAAGTATAGGTTTATTTCACTGTCACAGATTAAGTATCTTGGGTGAGCTAAGGCTTGCCATCCCCAGTGTTATTTATCCCCCCTCAGATCAGCTCCCTAGAGAACATCAGGCCATATCTTAGTTTGTCCTTGGTTTGCTTTATGAAGTACTGGAGCCATCTTATGCAACTGTGTGAGGGGGCTGGAGATTAAAGTTCAGACTAGCCATGGGTTATGTAGTTGTGTAATAACCAGGAGTATGGGGATAATTCTAAGGCCTATAATAATTTTAGAGAAAATTCTTCATTTGCAAAGACTAATATTTGTTGTTACCTTTTAAAGACTAAGTGTTTCTTTTACCTTAATATTGTAAATGATAACATTAAAATTAACATTTTATATAACATTTAGAATCATTATTATACGTTTAGTTTCATAAATAGAAATATGCCTCATAATAAATATAAAATATATTATTTGGGACATTTATCACAACATTATGTACTTCCGTTTTTTTTACAAAAAGGTAACCACTTGAAGTAAATGAGTCATAAAAACCCAACTTACTATAATCCTGCTGTTGGTTGAAGAGATTTGGCCTAGATTGGGATGAAAAATATGTGTTCACACATCAGTTTTCCGAGTGTTTGATGATGTAGAAAGTGTTATCAAGGAAGAGAGTACATAGGTTTTTAAGATACAATTTTTGATGGCTGAAAGCCTCCAGTGTATTTGGAGAAACAAGAATAAACACATGGAACAACTACATGACAATGCAAAGTAGACTACCTAAGAGCCTGGTACCACTTACTAGTGCTCAGGAAATTCCAAGCACGGTCTGAGTGAAAGTCCAGCGTGATTTGGTGAGTTGTTTTGGGAAATGAGGATTTGGTTGAATAGGTAGACTGAAAAAGAGCTTGCAGGAGGAAATCATGCAGAAAATCCAGAAGACAGAAATGAATAAAGTGTGCTTGCTATACTGTGTCAGGAAAAAGGTGCTGTGCAGCAAAGAGCCAAATCAAAGATGATTTTGAAATTTTTTAAAAAGATGTATTCAGAAAAAGAGCAGCTGTAGGTTTTGAGCAGTACAATGATTTGATTTTGAAGAGGGAGAGGGTTGGGGCTAAAGGAAATCTGTCGATGTTAGAATGGATCTGAGGGAATCTGAAATAGAATCTAAAAGGTTGTGCAGTTATTAATAGGCTAAGTATTAAGGTCAAGACAATCTGGAATAAAATCCTATTATACTAAACTTATAGTTACCGTTGATTCTTCATTACCTAGTTTTTATTTTAGAGATGAGAAAAATCTTTAGATTTAAAATTACTTGCCCAGAGTCCCATAGTATGAGTAAGATTAGGAGGGAGAAGGAGGAAAAGGTGAATGATAGGAAAACCAGCATACTCAGGTGGCTTAGGGCTTGTATTCAGCCTGGGGTTTTCTTCTGCAAAGTCACTAGGTCCACAAAATCTGGCTTGTCTTCCTGGTGCTGTGGAGGTATCAGCGACAGCCCTTACAACCAGGTTTTGAGTTCTATCCTCCATAAAATTTCCTCACTTTTTAGAAAACAAAGATTGTTTTCCCTAAGTCTTTTTATCTCATCACACATCCAAGAAAATCTATCTCAATAGACAGCTGCCCTCAGTGGAACATTCCTGCTTTTTTTTTTTTTGGCAGGGGGTTGGGGGAGCGGAGGCCTGGGGGGAGGCCAGTGCTGGGTGAGTATTTTCTCCTGGAGCTCAGGGCTACTGAGGTACCTTGAAAGAATGAGAAGAATATATTATACTCTAACTTGGTCTTTCTCCAGTTTTCAGTGGAAAAATAGGCCCCCTATCTACAGTTTCCTATTCCTCCTTTAAACAAATTTTGGAAAGAAATAATGATTCTTCTTCGTCAGCAGAATGCATGCTAAGTGCAGTGCTGTGGTGGTGACTGCATAGGAAGTGGAGTGGAAATTACAGTGTACAGTGTGAAATGGATGAGCACAAGGCTTTTGTCTTAATGTAAGCATATCCGTAAATGTGGCCTGAAATGAATTAATATTATACTGATGACGCAATCTTTACAGAAAGCTTCATCTAAAATATATGGAGCTGTGAAATTACTAGGTTGCTTGAATCTAACATGTTCATCAGCTAATCTCAGGTTTAAGTCATTTGTTTAATGTTCTCCCTAGATTTGTTTTAACTTAATATTTTTTTATAGTCTAAATTTTCATTTTAATTTGCTCATTATTTTTGCAAATATTTAAACATTCTATGTGACTCATACCCCCAGAAACATGACTATCTAAAGAAGATAAAAGGCAGCTCCAGGTAACCCATGGAAGGAGTGTACGTCTCATCCCCCAGCATCCCCGTTAGACTCGCCTCTCTTCATTTGAGGAGCTGCTCAGAAACTCAGCTGGAGTTCAGATGCCTATTTTAGGATCAATTTTGTAGCCACATCTTCTATAAAGGTTTTTCCTGAACACCCAACACGGTAAATACCTGTTCTGGTAGGGGGGATGGTGTCTGAGAAAATGGAAGGAGAGGAACCAATAATTAGATAAACCTTTATGAAAGAGAAAATGTTGTGGTAAAGGCTACTGACAAAAACCCCAAAAACAAAACAAAATTTTTAAACTATCCTTTTTAAAATTCATATTATACTGGAAGTCAGCCAATCACAGTTAAAGTAATGAGTTTCATGGAACATGTATCCAGTGATCCAAGGACTTGGCATCATTATCTCTAATCTTGTAAATTTGAACATCCAAATTCTCCCACCTTTTAATAAGAATTTATCCTGAAAGTGTTGACTCGTACACTAGCAAAGTTTGTTCCCAATTTTGGCCTCTAAATTATTTTCTTAAAAAATAAATTTTACTTCTCTCCAGTACCAAATACTAAGACAGGACTGCATAATTGGTTATGTAAGAGTGTCAAGGTAACGTGGACTCATTTCCTGCCCCCAAATCCATATAACAATCCAAAACTTCAGGTAAATGAGAGGTTTACTTTTCCTTGTGCTTTCTGGTTGTAAGGGTTGACTCTGCACTGGCAAGGATAAAGGGCAGTGGACTAGGCGTTTTTTCATAATTTTCTGTAAAAATGAAGAAATATACATTCTCTTCATCTGTAGATGGGATATTAATCAATGTTCTAATTATTTTTCATGCAGGTCAACAGATTACTTCTTATTGATGATTTCCTAAATGTAGCGAAATATCAATGGACAAATGTCTAGGATGGGTTTTTTAATGTTACTTGTGTTTTAAAACTTTTGCCTAGAAGCCACCTGAAGTTACCTTTCCAACTGACCCTCTCATAAATACCTTGATTCAAACATCTCATTGGTCCTCTTACCCGTTGAGAGTAAATAAATAAACACTGAGCAGGAATTCATTCATTTAACATTTTCCTTCCCAGTTGAAAGTAAACAAAGTTGATGCTAACCAGCCATTCACTGCTCCTACTGGTCTCTTCCTAGTTGAGGCTAACCAAAGCTGACACTGAACAGTCATTAGTTGTTGCCTCTTGGAAGTCAGCTTCTTCCCAGCCCTTCCTCTTCTTCATCCTCCCAAAAACCCTCAGAAACACTGTTGAACACAGCTTTGACCTTCTTTTGCCAATGCTGCATTTAGGCCCTTCCAGTTCCCTCTACCCATCTTCCACTAGAATCTAGAAGGAGCTGCTGTCAATCATTTCCCATTGTTTTTATAAACTCTTTGCTCTCCATATTAATGGTAACTGCATGACTTCAATTATTTTTTATTTTACCTGCTTTATCTTAAATTGTAAATGTTTAAGAAGGCATTAGCAAGTGAATGAAGAAAGATAATCTTCCTAAATCTCCATCAAGGTCCTCTCCCTCCTTCAGTCACCTGATTCCCTAGGGACGAACAGTGTAAGCTGGCTCCGGTTCAGTTACTGCAGGCCTATTCTTTAGAGCCTGCATGCCTTGAACTGAAATTTTTCGGAACCTGGAGTCTCACCAGCTTCACCTGTGGACTCACCAACAGGCCCACTCTCCTCCTCACCTACCCCAGCCTCCTCCTCCAGCGTAGAGCACATTATGGCATGAGGAGAGAGTTCCTTCCTGTATTTAACTAAAGATGATTCTCAAATGTATCTATTATGTTTTCTAACATTCTGGATGTTCTTTTAATTGGTGGCCCCCACCTCTTATCATTTTTATGAATGTAATGAGCTAACAACAAAAACATCGTTGGAATGACAGGAGTGAATTTTCCTTACCAGCAAAATTACTGTTTCCATAGACTTGTTGTTGCATTGTCCATGAAATTATGCAAAATATCCCACCTCGATTTCTCATCTCAAAGAGCTCTGTACTTCCTGGAAGCTTGGTAAGTGTGCTGCTGCACTGTGCCTTCCTCTTCTGCCGTTGGGTGGTAAGTTTTGATCACTGAATATGTCACCTGGATGCCATATCTCATCCTTCCTCTTAGTACCCTAACAAGATTTGTAAAAACATCATTTTTGTTTTCACTATAATCATCTACCCTTGTTTCAGCACTCTTGCTTTTGCCATATGCCTACAGATGGTTGAGGTTTACGGTAAAATCTAACATGTGAATTTTAGAATTTGTAATAAAATAGACACGTTGCTTAGGAGTTCCTCAGCCTCTTCCACCTCCATTAGGTGCTTTTTGATCAAAGAAAGAATAGTAAAAAAACCACAGTTATTTTTCTAGACTGTCTTACAACAGCACTTTAATGTAAAAAGTCATTATGGGTATTCAAGGAAGAAAAGCATAAGCAAAGGTTTAAGAAAACTGCTGAAGGATTGAGTTTAATAGGAATAAAGGAACTATACTATCTAACTAGAATGTTGTATAATCCACCTTTCTTAGAATTCCTTTTTGATTTCTTAAAATATAACTCAAAGATCATAATATTTATGTGAATTTATCTTTGAAAAGCTGTTTTGGGGTTCTCTATGAAGATGCTCATGGAGTTTGCCTTCTTTAGACAAACCTTATGGAAGCTGAAGATTAGTTTTCTTAACAAATTCTTACCTTTCATTGTAGTTAGCTTTAGCAGTGAGCATCTTTGAATTCATCATATTGATTTGTGTCTCTCATATTGATGAATGGATATCCATCAGGTTGACTGTGGGAATAGATGTGATTTGTTCAAAGACACGTTCAGCTTTTAGGAAATAAATATGTGAACTTACAGAAGGCTAAAATATCTGTGATGATGTTTGTGCTCATTTGTAATATAGCCATAGAATCATAGATGTTAGAATTGAAAGAAAACATCCAGCTTAATCCCTTAATTTTATAGATAAAGACTCTGAGCAGAGAAGATGAATCTCTTCCTCAAGGTTACATGGATAATGAACGTCAAACCCTAGGCCTTATTGATCCCAAATTCAGTGTTCCTTCTATCACAATATAACCAAAATATTTTAAATACTGCTGGAATTAAATTTAGGCCCATAAAAATAACCACTTATTGATTGAAATCCAAGCATTTCTTATTTTTATCTTTTTATAGCATCAGTTTTATTTCTTTGAGAAGCCCATGTTATTTTTCCTGGTTCTCTAATGGAAACCTTAAATATCTTGGTTTCCAATTCAATATCACACTGAAAGTACTTGCATTCATTTATACTTTGTGTTCAATCAATTAATAACAGTTTTTTTCCACAAGCCATCTAGTTACTGTTTTAAATTTTAACCTCCTGGAGAGCAAGGATGTTGACAATTTCCTATTTGGTATAGGCCTTGTTAAGTAAGTGCACTTTGGGGCCCTATTTAAAGAAGTGTCCTAATACGAAGTGCTACTTCTTTCAAGTTCTTATTTTATAAGAATGTCTCTGTGCTCTGGGGCAGGCCCATGTCTATTTTCTGTGTGGCATATACTTCCTGCCAGCATTTGCTAAGTGATAGTCATTATAACAAGAATTATTATTACAGCTCCATTCCTTCTGTTTCCTTTTATTAAGCCTACTCTTCTACCAACTAGCTGAAGAAGCTGATCACATGGAAGGCATTTTGGTTTTACATCATCTTTAAAGGACTTGTTTCAGTGCATCATAAAATATAACCTAATTATGGAATCTGAAAATTGGAAGAAACATTGGAAAGCAATCTCTTACGCCTACCCTGGAAAAATATTTTAAATAAAAGTTAAAAACTCCTCAATAACCCTTCAACAACCAGCTTAGGTTACAGCCACTAAAATTAGTTATTTTATATCTAGTTTATAAATTCTTACTATTGCAAAGGAATCTCATGACATATATTTATGTCTCTCTTATATTTATGTTTCTTGTGGAAAGATTATTTAACAAATTGTTATGGGTAGTGTAGAACATACGTAGGTAGAAAAAGAATCTCCGTTTTCTTAAGATCTTTTAATAACTGTCTATTTTTTTGAAAAGTATTTTTGCTTATTCTGAAATTTTCAATAGAAAGAGTTATCATGAAATGAAAAGAAGTGAATGAATAGGGAATTAATTAAAGTCAATCTTGAGACTGATTTGCCTTAAAGAGTAAATAGGGAAACAAATGTTCTGAGGCAAGCTGTAAGACAGTCCCCGAGGTTATACTTGCCACTATCCAACAAAAGTGACTATAATTTGGGTGGAGGAAAAAAAACAAACCTTGGCTTCCAGAAGAATTGCTCCTGAATTCAAACGCAAAGCACAATCTGGTGACTGGCTACATCCACAATCTGCATAGCACTCCCTTAGCAAAGGAGAAATATACTGAAATTTTAGAATTATACTGATTATACTGATAATATGTGGCTGGCAGTCCTGAGCTGGAAGCTCCCTTGTTATTTAGGAAATTTCCCTGGTAAATAACCTTCTCGATTCCATATTTTGAGGACAGCTCAATTGAACATGGAGAGCCAAAAGAAATACCCAAGTCAGAAAGCTGCACAGCATTCAGGCAAAATCTGGCTGGAGAGGAAAGCTGTTTCCATGATTAGCGAGCTTCCCCAGCTAGCCTGTAGGTGGGTGTGTTTAACAGAAGGAAGCAATGGGAACCCGCCTGTCAGCCAGCCTTTCGAGCTAATTAGCTCAGCATACAACAAAGATAAGTGAGCCTGGGAAGAGGGTCCCCTGAGGGGTCTTTAGATTCTGGGAAATGTCTGATTGGCAGATGTTAAAAGGGATTCTTTGGTAATCCAGTGCATCAATGAGCTGCACAAATTCAGTCCAGGACTGCAGGAATTCAGGCATGAGGACACTCTGTGCAGGAGGCTCACACAGGCAGACCCAAGATGGACAGAACCTTGGAATCTCTGAGACACATCATCGCCCAAGTCTTGCCAAACAGAGACCCGGCTCTAGTCTTCAAAGACTGTAAGTACTGAAGGGGAAAGAAGTTTTTTGACTTTTTAGAAAATAGTCCTAAACGTCTAGTCACATCCTATTTAAGTACAATTTCTGCTAAAGCTCTGTAGTCGTGTGCTGTGGTCTAAGTGATATTTAACTTGTTCCTGACTTCAGTCAGAAGAATGATTTCATTTCACCTACAGGCATTAGGCGCTGGGTTATTTTGTCAGTAATACATCTTGCTAACTGTTTAGAAGTCTCTCCTAAAATCTAAGACTTAATGAACTTTTTCAGATGCTTTTTAAATAAAGCAAGGCTGACTGGTACTTAGATTAAAACTAAAAATAACTTGGAAATGACAATAAAAGGTATCTAATTTGTTAACCTGTTTAATACTCCACAACATATCTCTATTATGTTAAATCAAGTATGGTATGTGTGAAAATTTTTGTTGCAAACAAAAGTTAACAATAAATCACCACTGTGCTGTTAAATTTTGATAACAAATTATAACGCTTTCGTTAAAAGGCCAATAAAATGAGATGCCTCTCAACCTCAGCGGCACTCCCCAAGTCCCCACCCTGCATCTACATGGTATGGCAAAGTTATTTCAAAATCTCTTTTTTAATGATTATAAAAATAATTCAATCAAGCTTTCCAATTCTTGCAATACTATTAAACCATTTGTCATATAACTTTGTTTCTGGAACCAATTTGATTTCCTGCTGCTGCAAAGCAGACTATCTTCGTGTTGTATCTTATCTACAGTAAGTTTCATATTACAAAGGGCTTCTGAAATAGAACTTTGCTATAGAACTGCCCAAAAGGTAAAATGCATATGAATTTTTTTTAACTTCAATAGGTTACAGCTTTCCTCTTTGTGAATCTAGTTATGTTTGTCTCCATCAAAACATCAATGGTTTGAATTTTACTTTCTGATTGCTGAATAGTGTTCTTTTCCAGATGTCCCTTTAGTTTATATTTCTCATATGTATGGTGAAGAAAGAGAAATGTTAGGCTATTTTATTCTGTAAATTTTTCCTCTTAGAAATTAAATTGTAACCAATCTGTCCTCTAAGGCATAAAGTGAAAGCCTTTTCTTTCTTCCTCTTTTTTAAAATATTGTCTTCAAGCATTTGTCAATAGCTATGTCAGATCCAATAAAAATCAGTCCCTCCCCTAGTCTAGCCTGGAGTCTATTCAGGTTTGGTATGTTTTTTTAAGTGAAAAGAGAAGGAAAGAATGTCTCTGTCTTATAATAGTACTGAACTCACTAGTGAGGGATAAAAGGGCTCTTGGGCTGCCCAAAGCTTTGGATAAATTGTATAGGACCAGGAGTATTATGCTGGGGGTTTGGATAGTAGAAGCAGTAAAAAGAAATAGAGGGGAAATCTTTCACCCAGCTCATTGAAAATTTAAGGAGTTTAAATCTGAAATTGTATGGCCCACTTTTAAGCTGAACTTTTGGCAATTGTTTATAGTTTAGAAGAGAGAATAGAATAGAAAAAGGGTTACAATGAAGCCTACATTAAGTTCTGTCCTCCAGAACTTTGCAGGAATTCTTTTATATGGAAAAATTAAAAAGTGTCCTATTTTATATATTTCATTCATTAACATAGGACCTAAATTTGCCCAGATAGCATTATTTGCTTACCCTAGAAAGGACTGTCACTCTGCAACTTCTCACGTGACCAAATAATAATAGCTATGAATATTAAACTGCTGATCCTCTTCCTTCTGGCTTTTCTAGTCTGAAAAATGACTAAAGGAAAGTAAGCCAAATGGCAAATTTCTGTACCAGGAGTTTTCATAACATCAAAACATCTTGCCATCCTTGTTGAATAAGTGGGAATGGGCTTGCTTATTTTCTGGGGCAGGACATCAAAAGTCTGGGCCCTTGCCATGCCCTGGCAAACTGTGGGTGCCACACGTGCCAGAGTTTGGTGTATGGACCCATTTTCTGTGGCACACCCATAGTTGCTGCCACCACACTCCTATTGGCAGCCTCTAAAAAGCTGCCACCAGCCTTGAATGGCAGATTCTGAGCAGTCCCCTCTCCAAGTCACTCCTGGCTCCTCCCCACCCCCCCAATCTCTTTCTGTCAGAAGTAAAGAGCTGAGCGCATGAGCACATCATTGCCAATTCCTTAAGAAAAATTGCTACCTTTCTTTTCTACAAGGTGAAAAGCTGATCCAAGAATTTTTAAAACCCAGCCCAGTTGAACATAGGAATATACACACAAAAAAAGCCATTTTTTCTAAATTTCTTTTCTGTGACTGCAAAGGCAGTTTTTTCTCTCTTCACTCTTTGGTCACACATAATGCAAGGAGTGTAAATGATCATCTGATTCATTTGTTACCCTCAGTTGGCTTTTGATTTGCTTAAAGCAGGAAATAGTAACTGAATTTTCTCTTCAAGTTGGTCAGGAAAAGCACCCAGAAACTTTTCTGGTCTGAGACATATGCACACGGGAATAGTTACGTTCATTTAAAGAAATAAAATTCAAATGTTTTCCTCAGCCAAGAAGTCCCTTCAAATGACACTTTGCAATACATTAAATCTGTCGTTTTATTTTGTACAAGGTGTTCATCTGGTAATATTAATTGTTGTGATTTGTTTTTTATTTTCTCTCTTGGAAGGAAATGAATTCCATAACTCTTTTTTTCCTTTCCCTTATTTTACATTTTATATGAAAAATAATGGAAAGAGCTTTCAAGTAAGGTGAACTCTCAATTTGAAGTTTTTTCATCCAAGCTGACACTGGACTGTTCTCCATTTTGTAACCAGTTGCACTGTAAGTCTCCACACTACTAGACAGAATCTCTTTGCAGACAAAATATGGCATGTCTCCACATTGCTGTCCATCCTTGCTTGGTTCTGTGTAATATCCAATTTCTTTTCATGGGTCAGGCATCACAACCAAAGATGAGCTACCCTAAAACCAGCCCCATCCACACTTATGAAAGAGTATGTAAGCTTTCTATTTGTTTGCCACTGTTTGATAGGTCCTCATGTGCTTTCTTAAAAGAAATCACCACATGATTCAAGATGGCTACACTTTCAGATCCTAATCTAAGTGTTAACTCTTCAAATTATGAAAGCACAATATGTTTATCTGCCATCTTTGGGCTCTTCCTTCATCCATGTAATAGTAACGCTAAGATGTCAAGTCTTCATTATGTGATAGGCACCGTGCTAGAAACATTTATTCTTTACAGTAAGCCCATAATGGAGGTACTATTGTTATTTATAGATGAGAGAACTGAGGCTCGTGGAGGTTAAAGTGATTTGCCCAAGATCACACAGCTAGTAAGTGACAGAGCCAGGATTCAAATTCTGTCTTCCAACTCCTCACCTTTAGACACTACAAGATATTGCCTCTTGGAGGTGCCAATTACCATGTCATTAGTATTGTAATGGCAGTATAGTTTGAATATCCCTTATCCAAAATGTTGGGACCAGAAGTTTTTCAGATTTCATATTTTTGGGGATTTTAGAATATTTGGATTATATATACTTGAGCATTTGAAATGTGGAAATATGAAAATATGAAATGCTCCAATGAGCATTTCCTTGGAGTGTTATGTCAGCACTCAAAAAGTTGCAGATTTTGGAGCATTTCAGATTTCAGATTTTCAGATTTAAGGTGCTCAACTTGTATCTGTTAGGAAAACAGAGAGAGAAGAGAAATTAACTTTTCTAGGAGTCTAGAGGGACCCCATTAAATAGTCACATCTGAACAGGAGTATGACAGGAAAGTGGAGAAAGGAAGGGCATTTTTTAGGAGAGGGACCAGCTTGTCCAAAGACAGACTGAGCAATACAAGAAGAATGCACTGGGGTAGACAGAGACCGGCCGAGAAAGCATGTTGAGTCATGCTGACATGCAGGTAATAGGGAGCCATTGGAGTTAACGGTGATCCTAGATTAGTCCTAGAAGTTTATGGCCTTATGTTGCATTGGGGAAAAGTTTATATTGACATCTGTTAGAGGTACACTTCATGATACCTAAGTTAGGGTTGCAGCTTTTTCTCAGCAAGAAACCATTGCCAACTCAGGCAAAATGCAAGATTTGTGAATGTCAAACAGGTCTATCGGGAGGAAACCACTTTCACCGATTGAAGGCCAAAATCAAGGAAACGTTTTCAAAAAGATTGTTTAAGAGCTATCTTAGTTGTCATTGAAGCCATGAGAATGAGTTGGTTTCTAGCATTGACTTATAAAGTGATATGTGAGATTTCACCGATATTTTCCCCAAATTTTATAATGAAAAAGTAAGATGGAATCTTTACTAAAGATTGCACAATTGGAAGCAAATTTCTCACATATTTGAGGTGCATTAACTCTTCCATTTGGGAAAACATTTTTCTACATGAAAGGTTTTATTTATATCAGATAGGTGAATACTTTACTTCAAAGAGTACATTTTTACCCTTTGGAAAAATTGAAACAGACCATAGGCCTATTAAAAACATCTTAGTAATCGTGAATCTAGCTATATGCAGCATGAGAGAGCAAAAATCCTCAAGAGTCAAGTATTTTCTCCATCCCATGCTTTTTAGTGTAGTTATTTGAAATCTATAAATTTGATGACAAATTTATAGTTTTCACATTTCACAGAAAGGAATGGAATAGGATGTAAGGGATGATGGCTCTTGTATAATAAAATCCCTACATATATTGTATTGAATTCCACTACATAAAGTGCCTGAAAGAATACAGTTTAAACAAACGAACAAAACCTTGCACTGCTTGCTAGCTCGTTTTAGAATAATGACTGCATCTTAATTACAATAATTCGAACTCTGATAATTTTAGCACCTAAATGGTGGATATCTGTTCTACTAAAGCCTATTCAAATGCTAATTTTATTTTATTTATTACAGGATATGACTATTTTTATTTGAATTTATACTAAAAGAAAAATGTAGATTTCAATTCAGCTATTAGTGGTATATGAGCTGGTTCTTTTTCTTTTTTCAGGAAATATACATTTGGCAAAGTTTAAATTCTAAAAGTCTCAGCCTCAAAGGACAATTTTTCAATGAAAAAAAAAAGGTAGCTTCTTGATCACTCAATAGCCTCATCTGTCCTAATACATTTATTTCTTATAGATAAATAAGATTTAGCAGATCAATTATAAAATATGATAGACACCCATCCTGGGAGATCAAACCCGGGGCCTCTTCATGGACTGCTGTCTCATCTCACCAGAGATTTTTTTTTTTTAACAGTTAGGATTTGTTAGTCTGAACTCAATTTTAACAACTTCTGAAACTCATGTGTTAAGTTACAGCCCATAATAGGATACAGCTGCATAAGGGTGAGTTTCTAAGTTATGATCTTTCTGTTTAAATGATACGGTTTTACTGATTATGTGCTACAGATTGATTTAAGAAATGTAAGACAACTTTAGAAGCCTTTCATAAAAGAATCTTCTTTATTTAATACATTTCATATTGAGGTTTTAAACCAAAAGGCTCTTATTTCTTTTCCTCCATGTTTGAATGCTTATATAAGTTTAGTCTGTCAAGGTAGTTAAAACAATCCTGTTTTAAAAGAAAAAGAAAAAAAAAGAATCCTATTGAAAGTTTAATATTGAAAAAATAGACAATTATTATACTCTCTCTACCTCTCTATGTTTTCTCTCTGGTGTCCATGAAATGTTTGAATTACAAGGTTTTTTTTTCCTACTGTGATGATAATCAGTTGATCCCTATTTTGATCTCATCCTGATAAACAGCTGTGGGAACCCATCACTTAGTCACCACTCCTTTGGCACTTACGGCCTATACTATTTAGTTTACATTTCTCTCATGTGGCTCTGCACTGAATGTTATCGCTTCACTGCGGTGTTTTTGTCCACACCTAAGTTGTAAGTCTCAGGAGGGCA
The DNA here is from genome assembly GCF_000956105.1 of Propithecus coquereli. Lineage (NCBI taxonomy): Eukaryota > Metazoa > Chordata > Mammalia > Primates > Indriidae > Propithecus > Propithecus coquereli. The sequence continues at coordinate 3,335,027 of NW_012137747.1, read as the reverse complement.
GAGCTGTACCTTGCACTTTTTTGTAAACCCTAGGTGCCTCCCACAGGGGCAGGCACTTAGCAGGTGCACAATCAGACATGTTTTGATTGCTGATTCATTGATTTTTCTCTCTTAAAAAATGGGGAAAGGTTTTTTCCATTGCTGGATATTTTCCTTTATGATGAAATAAACTGTCCCAGGACCCTTTTAAGCCATTCATCCTCTGACTCTATTGTCACAGGCTATTTGTATGCAGCGTTGACAGCCAGAATAGACAAGAGGGAGCATGGAGGAAGAAGGGGCTCTAAAGATAAAACAGACACCCCACCAGAGAATCTCAGAATCCTGTGCACCATGTTGGCACAGTGGCTTAAACTGCCCATCCTTGCATTCATCCTCCAGATCTACCCCCCACTGTGGGTCACCAAAGCCACGCACCATGCTTTTTAGGGCCAAACTCTGTGTCTGGTATGTAGACCCTGGTTAAATAGTTGTGGCAGGATCTTGAAGAGCATTCTTAGAATGACTATTTACAAGGAAGGAAGGTATATTATATCCTAAAGCCACATTTGCACAGATTTGACCATTTTGACTAAGCAGAACTGATCATTAAAGCAACCAGTGTGACTGATCCTTGGTTGGTTGTCTAAAATCAATGGTCCTCCAAAGTCTCTTTTCAATACAGTGCAATGTCATTGCCCGGTGGAACATGAGAGAGATATGTACATTCTGATTAGTTAAATAGGTTATATCAGGTTTTTATTTTATGCAACTTTTGAGATTGAATGACATCATCTGACTCATGGTACACATATAAATCACATATATGAACTCGGGCTGCTGCTGCTGTTTAATAACGGTATACTTAATGACTTTTTATTTTAATTTGTCTTTGTGATTCCCTCTTGCTCCTTCATATTATTTTTCCTCTCCCTCCTTAAAAAAAAAAAAAAAAAAAAAATTACCCTGCACTTGCAAATATGCAGAAAAAAGTGCTATTTAAATTTTCCCCCAAAAGGATTTACAGTTCAACAGTTTTGAATTCTGAAGGTGAAAATTAAACCAAAAAGAAATGTATCCCTTTTGCATGTTTTGTAGAATCTCTTGGGAAGTTACTTTGTAAAACAACCTAAAGGATCATAATTCCCTCAGGAAAATGTTTTGGGTAGGGGGTGAGAGTGAAAGAAGAAAAGAAAAAGCAAACAAAAGAAGAAACACAATCAGCTTTCCAGCTGCTGAAGAAGCTAAGCACCGACTTGGGAGCGTTACCAGTGGAAAGTCCTTCTGCTGGGAACAAAGCGAGACCCCAAGCTGTCTCAGTCCCGCTGTGTGCTGTGGCTACCTTTGAAGGAGTGTCTACACAAAAGAAAAAGGAGCTGGAGATTCCTACATGTTGTACCCGATACACAAGGTGTGGCCACAGATTCCATTAGCCTGGTCGAAACTTAGCAAAGGCGGAGGGTGGTTATAAACAGCTAGCCAGCTGGCTCTGTTTGTCAGTGCCCTGGGGTTCGGCCAAGCCCAATACAAGACCCAAAGGCACCCCATTTTTCAACCCATTTTGCATGAATGGCAAATCAGCATCACACTCTGACCTTGCTCCTCAAATTATTTCTGGGTCTTTTTCCTGTTTTTTCCAACAAAACTAGGAAATTGCATTGATAAGAACAAGTTGTACATGATTGAATTGCTAAAATAGAAAATACTAATTAACTTTATTTTAAAATATCACCTGCCGAGGATACTTTAATTAGAGCTTATATTAAAATATTACATAACATAAATCCATCTGTTTAGAGGCAGAGAATCAATTTGAAAAATATGTTAATATCTTCAAAGCCTCTTAATGATTTATCCTTAAATGGCAGCCTTTCCAATTTTATCTTTAATTGTTTTTGGCAAGGGTAATTTTACCCAGCTAGAACTTTTCCTCATGTAAGGCTTAAAGAAATTGGTTCCTTTTTTCTAATAGATTTATAAAAGACCTTTAAGATCCCTTTTGGCAGACAAATGACTGCCTTCTATGCAGGACTTATGTCATACTAGGTGATCGAACTGGGCAATAAACTATATTGTTTCTACTTTCCTGAAGCATACACAGTCATTAAATATTAATGCAAAAGAAAAGTTAACTCCTCATTGTAGTTTTTGCTAAGAGCAGATCTATTGCCTTTAGCATTCATTAGAAAGTGAGAAATTGGGACAAAAATCCATGTTTACAGATTTTGAGACATGTAGCATTTCATCCATTTTCTAGCTATTACGAAGCTTGACTTTACCAGTGAATGTTATCAAATGAGCATTCCCTTTTCCATTTCTGAACTCTTCACATATCTTGGAAATAAATTAAATAGCACAGTGTGTTCAATTAGAGAATTTTCAGACTTGCAGACTATTTTTAGAATATTTAATGATACAGTTTCCAATCCACGAACAGTTAGTTTCAAAGATGCAATATGCAAACATATAATTATGCCTTTTCTTCTTTTACCTTCTCAAACCACAAATAATAGCTAACACTCTAGTGCTCGCTATGTGTGAAACCCTCTTCTGAGCATTTTCCATTTTAAGCCTTACAGCAACTCTGTGATGTAGGTATTGCATTTCACAGATGAACTGAGGCAAGGAGTGGTTAGATGCATCACAGTGATAGAGGACAGTTTCAAACGCAGGTACTCTGGCTCCAGAAAAACGGGCTTTAATTACTAAGTAAACTGCCTGCCTGCTGAAAAAAGATGGAGAGACAAAACGCAGTGCACATTTTAAGGTGTAATGAACTAGTAGTGCCTGTATTTGAAGACTCTTCTATTAACGTAACATACTCTATAATCCATGGGGCAATTTAAATTCTCTACATCTCAGACTTCCCATGTGAAAACAGATCGTATGTCCCTATTGGCATCACCATCATATCCAATCTGTGAAAATGAAAACGCAATAATATACATGACAAGGTCCGAGTTTTCAGGATAAAAGCCCTCTGGGTGTCCAGTTACTGATGTCCTCCTCCGAAGGGACTTCATGCTCCTTCCAAGCTATGGATTTTTCTGCCCAGACTCCTCTCAGAGAGACATTCTGCCTTGGACTCAGCCAAATGCATCAGAGCAACAGCACATTCTCCAGGCCCTTCCTCATGGCTCCTCTTCGTGGATGGAGCCACCACAGGCAGCACGACACCTTTAACAAGGGGCTCTATGTTGCTGCCTTTCTCTTCTACTTGGGTAAAGCTGGGGCACCAAGATGATGGGGTTCACTTCCAATTATTAAAAGGAGCTAAGTCCCCTTACCCTGTCTCTTGTCAAATACCCCCTTCCCAATTCCCCCTTTCCTATTGCTCCCTTACACAGTTCCTCAGAGAGGCTAATTATTTCTCTCACCCTTTTTGTCAAATGACATCCTCATTCCATTGAGAGCAAAATTGCTCTCCCTTCTCCCATCCCAGTCCAAACCTCATTCCTCTGAGGAGGGCCCTGCTTAGGCCCTTTACTATGCAGATTTTCCCTGATCCTTTCAGCCCAAATTCATCTACTCTTCCCCTTGCATTTATTTGATTACTGTGCCATAAATTTTTTAAGCTTTACATATTACGTTCACATCACCTCCGTTCTATAATTTAGCACTCTAATATTTTGTTCATTAATTATACAATGAATATATTATTTTTCCAGTCAGATTGTAAATCTCTGCATGCAGAGACCTGTCTTGGACTTCTTTATTACTTCATACCATCAAGATCAAGGGCCAGCACATAAACCATGCCAGTGCCACATTGCTGGGTAATTGTGGTGTTCTCTTCCACTGATCCCAGAGCCATTTTCAAATCCTTTTCAACGGAGTGCTTCAGGAAGTCAACATAAATCAATTAGAGTTGGCATCCAAGACAAACAGGCTTATCATCCCCCTTCAGGATTCTCCTAAGCCCTAGTCATTTGAAGGCACAAACCCTTTAACCCATTAACAGAACCCAGGGAGCGAGCGCTTGACAGCCATGCGTCCACCCTGGCTAGGCTACATCTCTCTGCATCCACTCTGCCATCTCCAGCTGGGGCATGGCTGCCGCCATCACACTCATACTGTGCGGATACCACAGTGGTTCATATGTGAAACCTATTCCAGAAGAAAATCCTGACTTCTCTGTGAATTGTAGTGACGTCACTTACCTTCCGCACATTCATTCAATTGCACTAAAATTTTTTGGACTACATTGAGTTTTCTCAGATTCCAAATGAAATTAATGACTGCTTCTAGGTGGTTAGCCCTGTGCTGGATACCAAGGAGGCTACACAGAAGAATGAACCAGGGTCCCTGCTCTCTAGAATCCTATAGTATGCTGTGAGTTAAATAACAGAAAAGTGCACTGTGTAAGATGAATTGTTACCACAAGGCATGTCATTCCTCTGGCCAGAGGGAAGTCCAGCCAAGTCTGACTTGACAAATTTAGCCAGGAGCACCACATCCATTTTATTAGCGTGGTTTATAGGAGATTAAGTGCTGAGACACAGGGCCACTAATGGAATAAGAGTTCGGAACAGGAGATGCGTGTGGCGGGAACCAGTGAGTAAAGCATGATGGGGGACGTGGTGTTTCCCCAGAAGTGTGGGAGTAAATTGGATGGAAGGAAGGGAGGGAGGGGCAGAAACAACACTCAAAATCAGAGGGAGAACTTGAATCACCAGGCACAGATAACAAATAAGCCCCAGGTGTTCAGGGAGGTGTAATGAGACTGCCCCACTAAAGCTGATAGAGGATTCCTGCTGGAGAGGGTCAAAGGTTAGATAGCCGAAGTGTTCCACAGTGTAGGATGTCTTTATCAGTTAACTGGGAAAGCTTCAATTTTGAACTTTATAACAAAAAAAGGAAGCTTGAGGAAGGAGAAAATGAAAACCTCACTTATAAGAGACTTGCTTGGGGATCTAATTACCCCTCTGAAAACTCTGTCATGTTCAAACTTCAAAACACAGTGAAGAAGTAAGTAGCCACACTAATGTCTATAAACTACATAGCAAATTTTCTTACTGTGGATACACAAAATATTCAGAACTGCTGAAGGCGTCTATTACTTCTGTCCAAGAAAGCAATTTGGGGCAGTGAAATAGATTAAGAAGTTTGATCTGTAAAGTCAATTCAGAGATATATTGCTTTCTTTACTCTCAGATGACGTGACAGCAGTCGCAAAAAGGAACTGGATTTTATGCTATTGTTCCTAGGATCTCCCCAGCAATTCTCTCCTTCTACTTCCTCCCACACTCCTGCCTCAGCCATTTGATATTCTATTTCTTTATGGTAATTGTATCAGTTAAACATCAGTTACCATGACAAAAGCAAAACCAAAAGATGACTTGTGAACATTAAACCCTGAACTGGAAGTGCTGCTCAGCTTGTCGTGACTCCACGGTCAGCCTGATTACCTACCTGCTTTTCCCAGGGCGCCGGCTGAGGATTCACTGCCTCCCTCATGTCTAGTGTTCAGAGTCAGTGAATGACTGATTCCTCTTGTCCTGGTTGTGGATAAGGCCCTTTTCCTTTAGTTTCCATTGAGAAGAGCAGAAACTTTTCAAAAAGAACTTTACTTCTGGAGAAATGATGCAAAGCCAAAAGCTATGTGTTCTAGACCACAGCTTCCTGACCCTGAGGTAGAGGGCACAGTTGGGCAGAGACAGCTGACCTTGCCTTTGGCTCATGCCCCTCTGCCTGAGAATCTCCAAGCTCCTCAGCAACCTTTTTCATTTCCTCTTATTCCTCCTGAGGTCCCTCCTTTGTCTATCTTTCCTTCAAATGAGGGACTGGCATAGGAGGCTCGGTCTCAGCCCCTTCTGAGCCACACAGTTGGCGGGTGTTACACCATTGCTTTAAACCAGAGCCAAGTATGGGCTGAAGATTGGTTATGAAGGTGTCTGTTCACATGGACGCAGACTGGTCATTCGGTATCACAGTTCTAAGCTGGAAACATGTCATATGACTTTTATGAAAAAGTACACATATCGGCCTTTGCTTTACTTTATTAAGAACAAATATCAGAAAAATGGCCCGTGGGAAAGAGCAGATGTGTAATTGTCGGAGGGGGTCCCCTCTGCCTGCCCTGCCAGCAGCTCACAAATGCAGCACATTTTCTATACCTTTCGTGACATTCAAACACTCAGCTAACATTTATTATGTTCCTACTGTATTCCAGGCATTGTGGGAAACATGATATAATTCCTCCAAAGAGCACTGTCCCTAGTATAGATAGGCAGGCATGAATACAATTTAAGTTCTGTCATATTAGGAAGTATCTTGGGATACATGAAAAACATAGACTATACATTCAGACAAAACTAGGTTAAAAGTCCCAGGTCTAAGACTTAGTAGCTGTGTGATTCCTTAAGCTTCTTTTATTTCTCATGTCTAAGTTATGGATGATAATACCCATTTCGAGGGGGTGCTATAAGGATTAAATGAGAAAATGCATATAATAGGACATAATAGGTACATGATAAGGGAGATGGGAGTAGCCACTTCTTCCTATGCCTGAGAATGCTGTTAAAACGCAGATTCTGGTTCAGTGGGCCGTGGGTGCAGCCTGAGACTCTGAATTTCTAACAAGTCCCCAGGTGATATCCATGATGTTTCTCAAGGGACTGTACTTTCATTAGCAAGGTCTCAGAGATTATTTTGGTTTTGTTTTTATTTTTGAGAAACTGATGCTAGAGGTGAATCTTAAAAAATGAACAGATGCCATCCAAAAAGACAACAGACAGAGGAAAGAAGAGTATTCCAGGAGGATTAATGGAAGTACAGGGCTTGCGAGTAGCATAAGAAGCACGGTGGTCTGAGGAGCCTGTCGAGTGAACTCGGGGAGAGGAGTTTAGAATAAGAGAGGGTAGCTGGTGCAGTCGTTTGTGCCTGTAGTACCCACTACTCAGGAGTCTGAGGCAGGAGGGTCGCTTGAGTTCAGGAGTCTGGGATGTAGTGTGCTATGCCCATGTCTGCAGTAAGTTCGGCATCGATATGGTAACGTCCCAGGAGTGGGGTACCACCAGGTTGCCTAAGGTGGAATGAACTGGCCCAGATTGGAAATGGAGCCGGTCAAAACTCTCATGCTGATCAGTACTGGGATTGCACCTGTGAATAGCCACTGCACTCCAGTCTGGGAAACACAGGGAGACTTTGTCTCTTAACAAAATAATAAGAAAAAGAATGAGGGAGACATGTTAGACATGGGGTCTTCCATGCCTTGCCAAGGAGTTATTTATTCAATAGGAAATGAGGGACCCACAGAAGGATTTAAGATGTGAGTGATTTGATCAGCTGCAAGATTCAGAAATATTACCCTGGAAACAGTAGGAGGATGGGTGGGGTGGGAGGGTGATGGGAGTCAGCAGGGTGGTATACTTGGTGAGACAGAATGAGTATAAGCCAATGCAGCAATAGCAGTATGGTCTGAGAGAAAGCAATGCCTGTAAGAGACATCAGGGTATAGAACTGACAAAATTAGACATGAAAAGATAAAATGAAGTTCTAACTTCCTGCTAGGTTTCTGATTTCAGTGACTGGGTGGAAGATAATATCACTTTCCTAGTAAGTAAGAGGGAAGAAAAGTAATTCAGGAGGAAGAGAAGAGTTTGTGGAAAAGAAAATGAGTCGAGTTTGGAAATACGTCGAGTTTGTGCAACATCCAAATGGAAATGTCTAATAACAAAGTTGGAGGTACAGAACTGTTTGGGAGCTGGGTATATTGCGGTAGAAGGAGTCATGGAGATGGGTTCTGTCACTCAGGGAAAATAGCTGAGAGAGATGCAAGAGAAGACAAGACATCATGCAAACCAACATGAGGGTTGAGCAGAAGAGAAACCCATGAAAGAAGACTGAGGAGAAATGATTAGAAAGAAGCAGAATCAGGAAGAAATGCTGTCAGAAAAGCCTTGAGAGATGAGAGATTCTAGAAGAAATTGATCAGCTGTGTCAAATGCAGTTAAGAGGTCAAGTAAATAAGGACTAAACACGAGGAATTGGTGATATTTGTCAGAGTAGTATCAGTAGAATAATGTAGAGAGAAGCCAGATTACGGTGGGTTAAAAATGAATGGAAGATAAGGAAGCAGAGAGAGTCAATGTAGAATATTCTTTCTAGCAACTTGGCTATAATGAGAAAATTTTAATAACTAGTAGTCAGAAATAGCCCCAAGATTGAGTGTTTCATTTAATTCATTCCTTCATTTATTCATTCATTTGTTGTCCTCAGCACATTTATGGCTGCTGGGAAGGAGTGAGTAAAGAGGAAACATTTAAAAATAGGTCAAGGGAGTGACGAAGAGAACAATGCCCAGGAGAAGCAGCATGAATGCATTTGAGACTGTAGGAAATAAGGTGGAGCTGGGCACTTGTGCAGATGAGTTCCTAGATGTAGGGATGGATATCACACACTTAGTAGCTCAAATTTATCATGTAACATGGAAGACAGGATCATTGGCTGGGCACTAAACGTGGAATTGCACCTAGAGATAAACTGTATAATGAGGCCTATCCTCAAACTTGGGTGGTTTTCTTCAGCAGTTCCTGACCCTCTGCTCATATTTCCTTTGAGATTGTCCTCAAACCTGTTGATGCTACCTCAAAAAAATAAAAGCGCATGTGCTTCACAAATAGAGCATCCTCTGATACACCAATCTTTGGAATTCCAAACAGCAAGCTGGCCTTCTTCCCTCTGCACTCCATTCATCTGGTTTTCCAGTCGACGAGAGGAGATAGAGACAGAAAGATGGATGGTGTGTGTGCATGTATATATGTTGCACTCTTTAGGGGTGATGACATCTCTAGGCCCATGAAAGAAATCTCCCAAGTTTTAAGAATGAAAAATTTGAAAATTGCTGCTTCTATTCATACCGAAATATTACTTGGTGCCTTTTTTCTTCAAACTTTTGAATCCAAATAGCTTTATGTGCCAAAATTCTTATGTTCATTTTGCCTAGATAATCCTGAGTCCTCAACGTCCACTCCAGCTCTCAGTTGGAAGTTATTCAATATTTAACTAACTTAATATAGGAGGCTAATGGTCTTTGGTGACGAAGAGGGCAACAGGCCACTGGCTTTAATTTCAGGCTTCCATCTTGAGGACATCTCTGCTGAATTCTGAAGGTCAACTGCAAGTAGAGACACAAATCAGCCAGCTCATAAATCCTCGAGGTGAAAAGAAGAGGAGGATGGGGGGCAGAAAAACAGTTTAGAAAATGAAAGTTATAATTCTATTTTGAATTACATCCACTGGTAGAAAATATTATTTCAAATATTTTTGGATGAGTTAAAAAATCTCTGTAATAACCAATTCTCAACTAGGCTACTTCAATATGTATTTTATTAATTCAAGTATCCCGTCTGCTAGTCTTACATTTTCCCAACTTCTTTCCGAAAATATTTCTTAAATACTGAACACTACAGTTTTTTCAGTCTACACAGGCATCCAATTCCTTAAGGGTCCCCAGAATTTACCTGAAATACACACCACGAAGTTGATCAGTGACCTAGAGAGGAGGTACAGGAGCCCAGTGCTCTAGTAAACAGCTTAGAAAGTGGTTGTGCAATGGTTTTGTCTCCAGGTCAAACTCTGTAATACTCCTGACTCCCTGAAAAATACCAATGTCCAGTATTTTGAAGCACATCCAAGAAGGTATTCAGGATAATGGCAAAGGGCATAGTTACCATGTTACCCAAAGAATGTTTGAAAGAACAAAAACTATTTAATCTAGAATTTGAGGAAACATGAGAGTTGGCTGTATTAATATACTTTCTTATGCAAGTGAGAGATGCCAGTTCAAAATGGCTTAAGGAAAAAGCAGATGTGTTGGTTTAGATAATTCAAAGTCCAGTCAAGGATCCTGGATTAGGACATAGCTGGAACCAGGAGCTCAAACTATGTCATCAGTACTTTGTCTTTCTTTCTCCATCTCTTGGTTCAACCCTTCTCTGTGTTGACTTTCTTCTCAGCCAGCTTTTCTTCTTGCTCGCACAGTGCCATGCTTACCTCTTACCCTTGTAGAAACTCTACTGAGAAAGGGATACTTCCAAAATTTTCAACAAAAGTCCTGGACTCAATGCCTCTAAATGGCTTGGCTTTGGCCAAATCCCCACCTGCAGCCCTGGAGACTAGATGAGTCTCCAAGAAAAAAAACCTTTGTGCTATTCTCACAAGAAAGGGAGTGAATGCCAGGCAGGCAAAGCAACAGATATCCTGCACTGCCTTCAAGTATGAGGTGGGCACTCATGTGGATAAGGAGATACACTTCTGTGAGGCTGCAGAAAGGAGAAGTAGACCCTCTCTGCATGAAACTTACCTGAAAGCAGATTTCATCTCACTCCAAAAAAGGACCTTGACACAGAACCATTAGCAGTTGAAGTAGGCTGCCTCAGTATGTGGCAAGTACCAGGTCTTTCCACGTGATCAGGTACAGGCCAGATGGGCAGCCGTCAGGCGTGCTGGCAAGGAATTCCTGCATTAGGCAGAGCTTTACCTACATGACCTATAAGGTCACTTTTGACTCTACAATTCTATTATCCTTGTTAATTTCCACAATTTAATTTGCAGTACAGGATAAACAAACCAACCTAATTTGATCTGGAACTTCTGCAGGCTATCGTAGGTCATTTAATCCAAAACACATGGCTCTAGCCATTACTCTGTTTTCTGAAGTCATCTAACAGACCTTGTCCCTAACAAGGTCTCCATGTTATTAGTTTCACTCATGGCTTTTTCCAGCCTCCTGCTTGTTCCACAATTGCCTTTCATTTTCCTTTAGACGGGGGTGGCAGGAGCATGAAAGAGTTTTCTTCTTTCTGACTTTCTCCTCTTAAATCTTTAGTAAGTGAGTCCCTATTAAAACTACACTGCTTACATCTCTACCTCTCAATTTGGCTTTTACTTTGCAGGTTTGAGAGTCTATGAGAAACAGAGGGAGGGCCATAGATAACCACAGCTCCTGACTATCAAGGCAAACATTCAAAGTAGGAAGAATGAGGTCTTTAAATTTTATATTAAAAATTAATTTATAAAGTAAATTTAAACATCACAACGTTGTTAGAATTAGGGTACCAAAACCACTTGAGTCTTACTCATTATGAAATATACACATTTGCATTAAAATTGTATATTTTAACATACTTTAAATATATTTAAATAAAGATCATTCTTTCATGGCTGAAAGCACACCCACCATACACATACTCTCCTCTGCTTAAACTGGAACTGCTGTGTTACAGAATCTAGCTCACAAATAAAATTTTGTTTTTGCCAGGACATGTCCATCTTAATAACTGATGGCATTTCTTGTCTTTTTCAGTGAACGTTGTGTCGATGTTACAGGAATTTTGGGAGAGCAAGCAGCAGCAGAAGGCTGCGTTCCCAAGTGAAGGTGTGGTGGTCTATGAGTCGCTGCCGGCACCGGGGCCTCCCTTTGTGAGTTACGTGACCCTCCCAGGGGGGAGCTGTTTTGGCAACTTTCAGGTAAGAAGCTGCCATCAATTTCTCAGTGAAAATTCATTGTATTAAAATAAAGTAAACCCTTTTGTAAAATGGTTACATTGTAAGTTTCCTTGGATATGGTGAACAAAGTTGTGCCATGTCCTATTATACATACTGGATAATTAGTCAGATGTCCCAATTGCTTTAAATGGGAATGATTTATATTAGGATATTCCCTGATATTTCTTTACGGAAAATGAATTTTATAGCACATTGTTTTACTTGCCAGATAGCTGCTTTCCTTTCCCTCAGAATATTCTGGAATAAGATGTAAGGAACAAGGGAATGGTGGCAAAGCTTTTTTATCAAGATCCTTCCATCAGGTCCCTTCTATCAGTAGAAAGTCTCTGCTGTCATGAATTTTATAATCAAATATTAATCAATCTACTACACACCAAAGCATGAATCAACAGAAAAGGATCGAGAATCACAGACTGGTTTCAAGCACCTGTATTAAGCCGAAATTCTGCCTCTGACTACCTGTATACCCTTGGGAAACTTATTTAACTTTTTAATCTCCCCAACTTTGAGATGTGGAATACTATCCATGATGTTGGTTAGAAGCCATATAAATTATATATGCAATGTGTTTAACATGGCATCTGGTACTCCAAGTAGGTATTCCAAGTATTGTTTTTGTAATTATCGTAAAGACTCTTCGAGTTGGTTAAATCCTTATGTTTATGATAGGGTATAAAAGATGGTGCATTTCTAATTGTACCTACTCATAAAAAAACGTTTGCCTATGCATCTGGTTCTCCAGTATATATAACAAATACTCATTGAGCAACTAGGAAATACAAAGCACTGGGCCAAGTACTGAGGTTATGGTTCATACCCTGAGGAAATCAATGCACAAAAAAAGTTACAGTAATTACATAGGGTTATATTTGAGGGTCAATGAAAGCAAAGGGACAGGAACTTCTAAATTTGCCAATCCCTTTTAGAAGAACCCCTTTAATACAGCAAATTATCTCTCAATTTCCAATATTTCACAAAGATGTTTTATTTATTGCTATGGACATTGTGAAACTCTTAAGCAATCCAGTTTCTATCTCAGCTTTGACAACTAAGAAGCCCAGAGGCAAATTTTCAGTGTATCTCTTTATAGCTTAAGGCCACAGAAATTAATGACATATAATTTTTAACACTCACCTCATACCTGAAATTATTTATATGTCTACCTTTACTCTCTGCCTTTGAACTTACTGCCTCATTCATTTATTTTATCCTGTTACTCAGTGTATCTGTTTTACATTGTCTCAAATCCTCTGTGGAGTGAGAGAAGGGTATAATTTAATAAACAGACCCACAAACGTGTGCTGCCTAGGGGAAGTCAAAGATGGGTTCACGGGGAATTTAAATGTGAACTGAGACATGCAGTAGAGGGTGTCTCAGCCTGTTGGAAAAGGAAGATGATATTCTCTACATAGGGAACCACAGCATTTCAGAATTAGGGGAACATAAGGGTCAGTGTATGTGGCAAGGAACAATGGGAGAAGACATTTAGGCAGTCACATCAAAACATAAGAGATCTTCATGCCTTGCAGGTTTTATTCTATATAAAAGCAGAAATCCTCAAGGATTCTGAGCAGAAGAGTGATATATTCAAATATGCTTCAGAAAGATTACTCTGGCAGCAGCATGGAGATGCTTTGTATCTAAATGATGCTAAAGACTGAGAGGCTGGTAGGAAGTGAGCAATGAGTGCCCGTGGAGATGAGCTGCACACACAGCACATTTAGGAGGTAAAGGTGACAGGATTCCATTAGGCTGGGAGTTTAGATGATAGCTCAGTTCTGGCTTTGGCCACTGGGTAGGAATACAGGAGGACGGAATACAAGAAGAGGAGGAGCAGGTCTGTGGAAGGGAAGAACAGAGTCAGTGTGAAGCGCCTTGAAGCCCCCAGGCAGAGAAGGCAATTGGCAAAAAAAGTGTAGGACCTGAAGCTCAAGAGAGTCATGGGTTGAATTTGTACATTTCTGAGCTGAAGCCATGGACACAGGTAGCACTGCCAAGTGAGAATGTGTGGTGTGAGAAGAAGATCCAAGTGTGATCTTAGGAAGATTTTTTTCTTTCTGTTTTTTGGGTGGGGATCGGGGAGAATAAAAGGAAAAAGATTTCTCTAAAAAGCCTGAGGATTGGCCAGAAAGAGCCAAAGAACCAGAAGAAAGAATTTATGGAAACCAAGGGATATGACATCTTGAGGCCGAGGATGCGGTGAGCAGGGTCAGCCTTAGAACAGAGGTCCGGGGGGATGTGCCCACTGACTGTGACGAATGTGAGACCCTGAATAAGCTCACAGAAGTAATGGCCATGGCGAGAATAGGATACAAGTCAGATTACAGGTTAGAGAGTAAGTAAGCAGTGTCCTTCAATAAAGATTTAGAGGGCTACTTCCTACTCTTGTGGTCAGCACTGCTTATCAAAATAGGACCACTTTGCCTACTGTGCAGTGGTGAGTTGGAGAGAAAGCATGTTCTGGTCAAGTTGTCATCAGTAGCTTCCAGACATCTAAGCCCTAATTAAAGCTAATAAGGACAACTAAGACTGAGCCACAATATTCAAACAGTTCTCAAATAGCCTGCAAAGATGAATCAACAAGATGAACTGCTCTTAGAATGTAGAATATAAAAAACCTCAAGATTGGATGAAGATGGGTTAGACTTAGCACATTCCTTGAACTATTTGCTAATTTAAAATGCCTTAAAATGTCAAAGATGTGTTAAAACAAGTAAATGCACAATAGTGCTAGGCAACAACGAAGGGTGCCATTGGAAGAGATGAGCTTTGAGACAATTATAGGAGATGAAAGTGGAATCAAATTATTAGATGCGAAAACACCACAATCTAAACATTTATAGAAATAATGTATTAATACTATGAAAGTAAAGAACTAGAAAAACTCCAGGACCAGATGAACAAATGCAAAGAGCAGGAGGCAGTCCTTGGGTCATTTTAAGGCTAATTAAAGCACTGCTTTCAAAACTTTTGACCCATCCGGCCAGTGAGGTATTGCCTTCCCCAACCCTGAGCAATAGATTTAGACCCATGATGGATGAAAGTGAATTGACTGAAGAGCATGTTTGAATGTGGGTCTAGAAGCCTCAGAGCAGGGCTTGGTGTAACCCCAGACACCAATGACAAGGGTGAGAGTCAAGGAAGAGGGAAGAAAGGCAGCCACTGAGGAAAAGGTTCCCAATCCATGTGTGCCTGCGGGTCCATTTATAGAGCATTCTAAGGTGAGGTCTGACAGTCAGCATACCCCGCGCACTCATGCAGAGCACCAATCAGCCCTCCCATTCAGGGGAGACCCCGAGGGAAACAGACCTACTCAAGCATGGAGGAAGGTTTTGCCAGCCACCTAAACTGGTATACTTCTTTGTCCAGGAATGTCAATGAAATCACCAAACATTTGAGGAAAACCAAATGCATAAAACAGCAAGGCAAGCAAACAAAATAGCAAAATAATTCAAGCAGCACAGAATATTAGAGTATTACAGTGGATATCCTCAGAAAACTTTGAGAGAATATTTATCCCTAAAACGACTATGAAAGGGGAGCAAACAGGGAACAAGACAGTTAAATATGATTGCCAAATGAGAACAATAAAATAAAAAATAAAAGAGGAGCAAATAGATGAGTAGACATAGCCAAATTGGTAAAGGATAACAATTAACAAAGTAAATCTTCTAGAATTTAGAGCAAGAAGACAAAGAGATGGAAGAAGACAATGTACGAGAATTGGGGACAAATCCACGAAGTAAACACCAATCTAGTAAGAGTTCTACAGAGAGACAAAGGAAATCGAGGGGAGGAAAAAATAACAAAAGCAATTTTCTTTGAGTTAAGGAAAAGCCCAAGTTTTCAGATGGAAATGGCCTACCATTTCCCAGGCAGGGTCATGACAGAAGAATCACAGAGCTCTGTGGCTATATAGGACTTAGGAACAACATTCTGCTTAAAAGGTAGACCAAGGGACTTCTTTTGATACCAAGTTTGTACATTAATCTGTTTTTAAAATTAGGGGAACTTCTGAGGAGCTAATGAAATTGGACAAAAACTGGCAAATTTGGTTAACAAAACCAAAACAGTTCCTTTGAAAAGATAAGACAAATCTCTGGCATTTCTGATTAAGAAAGAAACTAAGACATACGCCACACTAAGCATGAGAGAGGGGTTGCACTCAGGAGTGTAATATGAGAATGCTACATAAATCATTATATTAAAAACTTAGATGAAAATTAGATGATACGGACTACTTTCTGGGAACTCTGTATGATATTTGCAATTCTTCCATAAGTATAAAAGTATTTTAAAATAAAAAGTAAAAGAAAGACGGGACTTCAGTGGCTCCCTATTACCTTCTTATTAAAGTCTGAATTTCTTACTCTGGCAATAAAGACTCTACAACTGGCCCAACTTTCTCTCCCAGCTTCATCTCCTGGATTCCCTCTTCTGACACTTGATGGCTGGACCTATTCTTCATGCACACCTTGACCTCTCCCAGCCACTCCTATACTTTCACACTGTGATCTACTTAGGAAGTGCTATTGCCACCTTCCCTTCCTGGCTAAACCCTGCCCATCTTCCAGGACTCCACACAAACATCACGTTTGCCATGAATTTTCTCTGAATCTCCCTACTAGAAATCTCTACCTCCTCTGACTTCCCAGAGCCATTCTCTCTGTTTCTCTACTAGTGCTCGATGTTTTCCACCTTATGCTAAAGTCACTTGGGTGCATGTTCTGTCTCTGCAATAAAATATAAGTTCCTCAGGGACAGGGTCTGTATTCTTATGTCCCCATGACTCCAAGCACTGTGTTTTGCATATAGTTAAGTGGCTAATAAATTTTGTTAAGTGAATAGCCAAATGAATGAATAACAAATCCCAAGAATAAATGAAGTTAATGTTTGTCCATTCTTGTACATAATAAATAGTCAGCTAAGATATTTTACCTAACTTTACAAGGTGGTGGATGGGGAAGAAAAAGTCAGTAGCATTAAAATCAGCTGATATGATTTTGTCCGTATCTGTGGTTAAAGTTTTAAAAGTGGATGGATTTGAAAGTAATGATTAAAAAGACCTTCTGATTCTCTCTGGATTTAATTTATGGGTGATAACTTTCCTCCATCCAACCATAAATAACCAAGATTTGGCTGTATTCACACCCAGGTATGCATTATGTTTGTTCATACATAATAAATATAGTCATTATAATCTATCTAGAGTGTAATGAATTTGATAGATCAATGAATGGATCCAGAGGATACGAGTCTAAGAAGTTCTAGTGTTCTTGTTTTTGTTTTGCTACCTTGAGAATTATGAATTTTCCTATCATCTCATAAATTTTCACCCCAAATGATAGCACTTCCCTTAAGTAGTAGATTCAACATCCTCCTTGTGGTCTTAAGAAAAATAGAAAACAAAATGAAAAACTGAACTTCAGCAGGGAGGGCTCTTGGTGATTTCTCTGATCATTTCAGGGTCCCCTTTTCCTTATGTTTAAATCATCATATTTTAAGGTTCTCAGGAGAATTGTTAACATCGTTGCTTAAAAAGATCCAGAGTTTCCTGAATCAAATATGTTTTGAAAATGTGTTTGGGTGGTTGACTGCCAAATCTGGCCCCAAACCCATTTGGCCCTCCAAAATACAGTTTGAGAAAGGAAAACTGGGGGAGGGGAGGAGAAAATTTCTCCTAATGGAATGTACTTGCACTTTTCTTTGTCAGTTCAGAAACAATCTTAAATGCTATTTTCACCATATAACATTTCATTGTGTTTTTGCTAGCAGTTGGCCTGTGAGAGCCTACATGCTCATTCCTGCAGTGCCTTTCGCATAATCAAATGTCACCCCTGTGCATTGCAAATCATTTCACAATGGATTATTAATGCCAAGACCATGTGCTGAAACATGGAGAAACCATTATGCCAGCAGTAGCCTTCTTACTGAGCCATGGACGTCACCTCCAATGGTGCCAAGTAATTGAAAATACTTGAAGTGGAGTATGGGACTGGATTGTGGGACTAATCCCTCTGGTTTCAGGCAGTTTCATGAAAGCTGTAAGAGATTATGCTCATTCATTCTTTAGGAACGTGGTATTCAGACTGAACTTGGGTTTTCTGATTAATCAAAGGAAAGAAGTCCAGTCAAAGGCTCTGATGGACACAAACCACTAGTTTTTATGCAAAGAAACCTCCCTCTGAAGTAAATGGGAGGATTGTGTCTATGAAGACTAATTAAAGAATTTTCAGTGAGTCTTTACACCACAACCCACAAAAAACAAAGAGCAAAAGAGAAAGAGAGAGAGAGAGAGAGAGCAGCCATAACTATGCATTTAGACCATGTCTTCATAAACTCCTACAGTATAGAAAAAGAGAAACGAAAATATGATTTTATTTCTGAATTTCTAAACAATAAGTAAAATACTCTATTGATACAAAATTATTTTTTTTTAGAAAGTTATATTAAAACACATTTGTACTTATTGGGTCTTTTCTTAAAGAAATCATCTTCTCATATTACAGGCATCAAGTAGAAATTCATACATTTTGGACATATTTTCTTTATGCCATTTTTGTCTAGGCAGATAATCCTTCCCTAGCCACATATCACGACCACGAAAACTTGCAGTAATTTTCATTTTTTACAATAAGAGCAATGCAAAGGCCATCAGATCAATGTCTGGCTCCCCTCCTGATGACCTCAGAAGGCAAGCCACTCATTGTTTCAGCAGCTGTTTTTGTTTCCAAATCTGAGAAGGAAACGTGAGTATTTTATCTTATTTTATATTTTGATTTAAAAGGTTTGTGATTGAAGTTTTGTTTTCAAGCCAGTGACGTGGTCTTCCATAGACGCTCTGTTGGAGGAAGTTGGATTAATGAATTTCATACTTATTTTGAGTAAAAAGCAGCAGTTTCCTTGAGTGCAGTCCTACGGCATGTGATTATTTATGTACATGAATTATGATTGAATAAAAACATGCCTCCTGGTGAAAACATTCATGTGACAACTCGATCTATTTGAAGTGTCAGACACATTCATTGGGGTATCATACTTTTGCACGTAACTATTTTGTTGTCATTGTCAAAATGGCTTCACACAAAATAAATACAGGTGTTAAACACTGGGATCTGATACTCAGGCTAGTTGAATAATGCCAGGTACCACATGAAGTTGAGACATTAAATATTTTCATAGGCAAAGTGTTGACTGACTTTTTTTTCATCTGTAATCAATGTTTGATGTTGCCTAACAGGGCCACATAGTAGGCAGGCGTGAGGTAGAACATTCGAAGCAGATAAGCTCCTCGCAAAGCTCTGTCTCTAAAAGGCAATGAATTCATTTAATGGCCTTTGATTTTTTTTTTTTTTTTGAGACAGAGTCTCACTCTTTTGCCCGGGCTAGAGTGCTGTGGCGTCAGCCTAGCTCACAGCAACCTCAAACTCCTGGGCTCAAGCGATCCTTCTGCCTCAGCCTCCCAAGTAGCTGGGACTACAGGCATGCACCACCACGCCCAGCTAATTTTTTCTATAAATTTTTAGCTGTCCAATTAATTTCTTTCTAATTTTTAGTAGAGACGGGGTCTCACTCTTGCTCAGGCTGGTCTCGAACTCCTGAGCTCAAACAATCCGCCCGCCTCGGCCTCCCAGAGTGCTAGGATTACAGGCGTGAGCCACCGCGCCCAGCCTGGCCTTTGATTTTTATGCCACTCTGGTTTTCAAACCAAAGCCATTGCCTATGAGCATACCTAGAAAAACTATTTTTCCAAGAACATACTGCCTAAAAGAAGGGTAGGAATGTTTAATTTTGTCTTGCTTTAGTTACTTAAGGCAGTAAACACACTTCACCTGTATTATCAGACATAAAAACACATGTTTTATACTTTCAAGCATTGAAAGAGTCTTTTTAAAGTCCAGGGAATTAAAAGTACATTTAAATCACAAGAAATTGAATTTATAAAATTAAGTTTTTCCCAGGAGAGAATGACTAAGAGAAAATTTGATTAATTCATACACTTGACTAAATGGAATTGTAATGCTCTTTTTGCTGAGTATTAAATAGGGCCCGGCCTTAACATTCCATACCCCAAATAGAGATTTAGTTCCTGCCATAAAATTGAGACTATTGCTCAGCACTAATGCTGTTTCGATGCCAAGTATTTCTCTTTGAAATTATGCTTGACCTCTTCTCTGCCCCTGGAGTTGTATACCTTGACTCAGATGCACTACACACTATGAAATTTAGCTTAACTTTTAAAGGAGGTATTTCCTGGTGGAAATCTCCATAGGAAAGCATCCTGTTTTGTACCTAATGAGACCCAAAGATAGAAAAGTTAGTTATAACCCCTTCCCGTTCAAAAGTCAGCTAATTATTAGACTTTGATGACTTGCCCGTACAATTGAGAGCACATATTGTTTTGAGATTCTTTACTTATTCCCCAGCCTCCTTCCCTACATTTAATTGGTTTCTTCTCTTATTAAGCAAAGTGAGTAGAGATGCTTGACCTCCAAAGAGAACAGTAGAGTGTAGTGAAAGGAATGCTTAGGAAAGGCCCCATGGTAAATAAAGACTTCATAGTATCTCTACGGGAGTCTCCCAGTTCCTAGTTCATAAACTTTAGAAAGATGCTCACTGTCTCGGTGACTTGCTGAGTGAGGAAGAAACTCTGATTCCATTTCTCCCTAACCCCCCTCCCATCCCTCTCATGCAATCAGAGCCGAGTCCTTTTACATCAAAGCAACTGTAAAAAAAATAAACCAAAATCTTGAGCCCTGATCAATTCATCTTGTCTTCACCTTAACTTGAAAAAAGTAAAAAAAGAAAAGGAAAAAGAAAAAAACCTCAAGCAGCAAAGCACAACATGGGTTTGTAATAGTTACCAGGGACCTTGGTCTAGGTATGTGTGTAAAATAGCATTTGTAGCAGAGGTAAACGAGGAGGAGGCCAGGTGGTTTATATTATAAAAATAACATTCTGACCCACCATGTGCATGAAACATTTCTTTCAGTTGACAGGAACTGGTGAGTTTTCTCTGAAAATTGGACTCCCAGACCAGCCCCCTCCCCCACACCTAACTAAGACCCCCATTCCCAGCACACACAGAGCTCTAAATTGTTCCCAATGTATTTGCAGCCAGCCTGACCTATGGAGAGACACGACATTAACTTAGGTGACTGAGTTGCAACGGTTGCCCCTTTTCACATCACCATCTGGAAGGGAAAAAAATGCTAATATATCCACAATTAGATAAATCGGAACACATGCAAATGTTCATGCATCAGCCAGGGCAGTCAAGTCTTAAAGAACTGAAAGGGAGACCATTAGCAGCGGGGCCTGGTTTGTGGCATTCTTTATGCTGAAGGCTCGCTGTCAGGATGAAACCAAGGTGTTGGTGACACTGACCAGAGCTGGCAAGGCAGTACGGACAAACTCTGCAAGTCACTTGCTGAGACTCCAAGTCGCTAAAGCAAAGCATTCCCAACCACCTGAATGACAGACTTAACAGCCTAAAGGATTTGGGCGAGAATTCTCACCTCTCACAGAGTCAGTTTATTTGGTTTTGCCACCTGCAGAGTCCCAGCTTGACAGAACCCCTTGGGTACAATGTGCTATTGAGCGAATGCCACCTAAATAACACTGACCTGCCCTTGACCCCAGGGAGAATGGCATCTTCAGCTTTGAGTCTGTTCACATGTAGATAGAATCTGTCACATTTGCTATTACATACTATTCTTATTCGAAAATTTTGCTCCTTATAAACCATGTTTCAACTCCTTGGGTACCATTGGTAGATACTGAATAAAAATGTGCCTAACTTGATCTAATACATTTTAGATCTGCAGACCTTGTTTTCCTTGATGTCTTTAAAACACATGTATGAATAATACTAGAAAGTCTGTTGTTTAAAATGGAGAGAACTTACTTGTATAGATGTCTTTCCACATGCTTTCCTAAAGAAACCACTTTAGTTGGAATACAGGTGCAATAAAACCTTGGGATTTTGGAGTAGAAACAACTACTCAACACATGTACCCTGCCTATTTTCTAATACAAAGCATGGAAAAAATTGTTAATCAAACGAGGCCTACCAGGAAAGTTACTGTTTAGAGTCTAAATTGTGTCAGCTTGGCTAGAAGGTGTTTCTATAAACAGTAACACACCTATAAAATAGTTTTAAAGTATTTCATAAATAGTTAACAACAAAACTAATTTCTCGTTAGGTATTTCTATGTACATGTACACGACTACCAAAATTTTATTTCAATTAATTTAAGAACTTCTGTTTATCCTAAACAATTGACCAGCCACTATTTTATTGCAGGACAGCCTATTGGCCCATAATTAATCTTGGTTAAATCTCAACATTGCATAGTGTGACACCTTATAAAATTATCATGGAAGAAGTAAAAACTGCTGAGCGGGAAAGTAAAATTGAGACCTCACTTAGTTAATCAGCAGTGCTTGTGTACTTCCTAAGGGCTTAATTTTTGAAGAACTATCAGAAAGAATTGTTTTTAAACCTGAATACTGCTTTCCTTGACTCATAGGTAGAAGCAATTTCTTTACCGAGAAAGTAGCATTTTTGATGTCGGCAGAAGTGAATTTACTATGAAGCCAATGAAGTTTCTGCACAGGCTCCTTGAAAGGCACAATGCCAACTTTTTGTTATTTATAATTCCATAGTGCTTTTCTTAAACAAGGTCCCCCAAATTGTGTAAGCTTCAGGCCCCACAAAACCTAGTTCTGCCCCCGTTAGTTAAAAATGAGACACAGCAAAGACAGAGGTTCAAGCAGCATTCCTCTAAGAATAGTCCTAGGTCCCTCTGCTTCAGAATCACCTGGAAAGCTTATTAAAATGCAGATCCCCTGCTCTGATCCACCTGAAGAAATTCTAATTCAGTAGGTCCGGTTGGGGCCCAGGAATACACATGTTTAACAAGTTCCTGGATGATTGTGCTATGAAAACTGACGTTTTTGAGCTGTTGGTCCAGACTCCTGGCCTACTCGGCTTGGCAGTAATCTTCATAGTATACCCTGTGGGCTTCCTGGTGCCTTCTTGGTCATCTAAACTCCAAAATAAAATACAAGGCCAGAATCAGCTGGTCTTGGAGGGAATTTCTTATTTAGTAAAGCTGGGGAAGTTTAATTTAAATTACTTTTACTCTTAAAGAGTTACCAATTCTTTTTTTTTTTTTTTTTTTGAGACAGAGTCTTGCTCTGTTGCCCGGGCTAGAGTGCTGTGGCGTCAGCCTAGCTCACAGCAACCTCTAACTCCTAGGCTCAAGCTATCCTCCTGCCTCAGCCTGCTGAGTAGCTGGGACTACAGGCATGCGCCACCATGCCTGGCTAATTTTTTCTATATATATATATACATATATATATATTTTTAGTTGTCCAGATCATTTGTTTCTATTTTTTAGTAGAGACGGGGTCTCACTGTTGTTCAGGCTGGTCTCAAACTCCTGACCTTGAGCGATCCACCCGCCTCAGCCTCCCAGAGTGCTAGGATTACCGGCATGAGCCTCCGCACCCGGCCCAAAGAGTTACGAATTCTTAAAATTTGTTGAGCAATCTAATGTGGTAGAATTGCCAAATCTCTTGGGACCATACTTAATCAAGAGGGTACTTCTGGCCAGAAAGAGATGCTTCCGACAGGAGACAACATTTGATCTCTGGTCTATTCACAGCTGGCCTTTGTATGTCCTTTTTCCTTCCCCCTAGAGTCTAGGAAAGCATCAAAAGGAGAAAAATAAGAGGGAGAAGGATATTAAGATAATTATCAGAACATTCCCCTTTTCAATGAACACAGCTTAATTCCAAGTATACTGCATCCTCGTTGGCCTTTTCTTCTAAATGAAGTCAAGTTTGTCATGCAGAGATGGAAGGAGACACTCTTGGAGTCCAAATAACCCATGGAATATCAAAGTTGAAACTTTGTATAAAATGCAATACTGATTTAGGGAATGTTACATGACCTTAGCCAAATTATACATCCTCTCTATTCCAAAATGGGTGACCATTTCTATGAAGAGCAAAATAGCAAAGTGGTTAAAAATCAGGACTCTTAAGTCAGACAGACCAGGGGTAAATCTTATTTACTGTTTAAGTGGTGTGATCTTGGGATACATAATCTCTTTAAGCCTGTTTCCCCACCTGCAAAATAAGGATAACAAACCCAACCTCATAGGATTGTGGTAATAACACAACGTAATAATAAACATAAAACGCTTAGCACAGTTGAAGCTGATAGTGTCAGCAATGAGGATTACTGTCGTGGAGCTCTCCCTCAAAGGTGTGCTGAGAGACTTCCTAATTACCTGCAGTGAGCAGAGCCTTCGCATTACCTACTGCTGCATCACAAACTGCCTCAAAGCTTACAAACACGTATCGTCTCACACCGTTGCTGAGGATCAGGGTTCTGGAAGCAGCTAGTTGGGTGGTTCTGGCTCAGAGTATACCAGGAGGAGGTTGGTTTTGTCAAGCTGTCAGCTGGAGCTGCAGTCATCAGAAGGCTTGATTGGGTCTGAAGGATCAGCTTCCGATCTCACTCAGATGGCTGTTGGGAGAAGGCTTTAGCTCCCCGCCACACGTGCCTTTCCACAGGGCTCATGACATGGTAGCTGACTTTTCCCCACACAAGTGATCTAAGAGAGAAGGCAAGTGGGACCACGATGGAAGCCACAGTGTCTTTTAAACCTCATATGGGAAGTGATACAACATCATTTCTGTCATATTCTAGTGGTTACCTCCCCAACCCTGGTGCAGCGTGGAGGGGACCACAGGAGGGTGTGAATGCCGGGAGGCAGGGATCACCGGGACTTCTTACGGGCTGGCTACCACCGCCTTTAAGTAGCTTTGCTGAGCAATGCCCAGGCACTCTTTTTTTTTTTTTTTTTTTTTGCTTTAATTTTAGATTAGAGCCAGGAGGCTTTGAAATGATTATAGTGGTGTATAATCTACCAGCAAATGAAAGGCATCTGAACATCAAGATAAATGTCTGAGCAGGGTCTGCTGGCCACTTGGAAAGCATGTGGCTCCACAAGCCTAAGAAATGCACAGCTGACTTTGGTAAAATCTGGACTATTAAATATTCCAGCTCTGCACTTTCACAGAGTGCAAAGGACAAAAGTTGTCTCTCTATATTAACAAGTAAGAATGGTGAGCGGAAAAGACATGGTTTACAAATCTATATTTATGATTGGGGTCTGGCTAAAAAACAGCAAGAATAAACCGAACAACCCGGGAAGTCTAACTCTAGCAGGAAGTTGCTTTGAAATAACATCATACTTCACTAGCTCCACAACTGATATCTTTGACGACTGGTTTGGACACATCAATAAAATGTTCTGTCACTTACCATATTTTATTTTCTTACAATGTTTCCCACTGTTTGATGGTAACTTTAACAGTGCCTGTGCTTACAGCAACATCCGCATTCTGATTTAGATACACCAAGTACGTTGCTGTTTGGCTAAATTTCTTACCCAAGTACAGGCTCTTAGGGGTTGAGAGGTCCCATTAAAAGAAACATATGCAGCCCTTACTGGCTCGGACTTGCAGTTCCAGAATTTAGAAGAAAGTGGCTGGTTAACATTATAGACATTTTGAAGTATTTGTCTTTCAGAAACATAAAGGACGATAGCAAGAAAAGCCCTTTGATGGCTCAGAATTTATTTTATTTTATGTACTTATTAATTGGTACACTTTCTCCCCATTTTAAGCAAAGATTCTGTACATTGAAACAATAAAATAAGTAAAGACATGTGTCTGCTCTAAAATCTCGATATTGGTGAAGTCTCCGTAGTCCTTTTTCATGCTTTCTGGGTAAAGGCTCTTTCTGCTCTCTCAGCTCAGCTGCACTTTGATCTCCCAAGCAGTGCTGTTTGGTTGTAAATGTATGTGGCGCTTTTGATCTAGTACTTAGCTGGTCTTTTTAAAAATAGATAGTTTCTTTTATCTAAGTAGTGTTTACTAGGTCTCTCTTTCTATGAAAGATGGTTTGAATTCCTATTATTTAGATAGAAGTTGTTTTTGAAGAATGCCGGATCTGAATCTAATTCTCTAAATTCTAAAACGCCAACAGCTCTATTTTAGATTTCATGAAGCCAAATTCCTATTAAAATGAGCTGCTCCTACAGATGTCAGGTAATACTTGCAAAAATTTTGTTTGCTTTTTAATGGGGAACTGATTTTCCAAAGAATAATAAACATATCCTACACTCAGGCAAAAACGACCATCTCAGAGTCTCTGAATGTAATGGCCAATTATCCTTCTGAAAGTTAGGTATTGATATATCTTTATATTACTGAATTGTACATACCATACAGGGTATATTGAAATGGGACTTTAAAAAAAAATAAGTATATATCTTTCATTCTTTTCTTTAAGAGGATTTCTTGAACATTATATCCGGTGCTTTAGTAGCTTATTTTTGAGTTTCCTGGGCCGCACTGCTGTTTCTTGGACAGTGGTCCTCCCAGCCGAGACTTGGGAGTGGTTAGGGAAAGCTTCCTGGAAGAGGTGGCACTCAAGCTTCAGTGAAGGACTGCAGACTCAACATCTTGTACATTTTCAGCCAACCCCATAACACAAAGCCAATCTATCTGTTCAAACTCTCTCTTGTTTAATATAGATGACCTAAAACTTGGAGGAGCTCTCAACCTTAAATGGCCTTGCTGACTAAAGCTACCCCAAAGCCTTCTTGCTTGCCATTCAACACCAGGGAGAAAAATCCCAAATACTTTCCACATACATGTTAAAACTTTAGCTCCATTCTTCATTTAAAGGGTATGTGGGAAATCACTCTTTGTTGTAAGTTAAAATAGCTCCCCCTGCCCTTTATTGTTCTGTTTCGTTAGACTCCTGGCAGATGTTTTTTGAATTCTCCTCAGTGCTATGTTCTTGCCATTTCAGAAGTCTTGCAATCACTGCATCCACGCGCTAGCCATGTGCGTGCATCTCTGAGCGCTGACCCTGGCCTAGGCACTGTGGAGGATTCTCCTGCAGTGTACACGGGCCCCTCCTAGGCCTGGAGGTAGGGAGAGGGGATGGGGAAGGAGTGATCCCCAGTCAAGTACATGATCAATACGTAATCACTACTGTTCTAGAAGGTTTGGGGGGAAATCACAGGGGACCTGGGACCTGCCCTCAAGGGACTCAAACTGAATTTGTGGAGACGGGGAGGAGAGGCAGGCCTCTGGCAGACAGGAGCGCGTGAGTTTGGAGTGTTCCTGGGGCGGTGCAGAGATGACCAACATAGGGCAGATGGGTAAAAGTGGGCATGTGCTGAAAGCAAACTAAGGGATTTGGCTTTTCCTTTTTGTGGTGCGGAGCCCTGGTGGCTGTGAAACTGCAAAGCGAAGCATGATCTCTGGTATCCTCCCTCTTCTTTCCCATCAGTCACCAAGCACTGCTGATCCTGGGAATCGTGTATTTTAGGCAGCGGGAGCCTTGGAGCTCAGAGAGCCTGGCCTTCCTATTTATCCAATGAGAAAACTGGCCCCAAAGTCCACGCGGCCCAGGTCTCGCAACCACTGAGTAGCAAAACCAGTGGTGCCCGGCCACCCCACTGACCAGACCTGGGCCTGAGCTTCTCTTTCTGGGATTTATTTCCCCCTAGGAGTCCTGGACCCTAGACGGTTAGCCCTGGGTCCAAAGACACCTGCAGGAAAGAGACCATCCCATCCCAGGTCCTCCAAAAGGTGCAGGCTCCAGAGAACTGCAGTCCACTTCTCACAGGGCTCCCTCCCTCTATCTGGATCCCCAGGATCCACGCCATGCTGGAACTTGAAGAACAGCAATTCGTAGCTGTTACGAAAAGAGACAGGACAGAAAAGAATCAGGAAACTTTGAGCAGTCCTGTGTGAACCATGGAAAGCCAGGCTAGGAGGATGGAAAGCAATAGAGACATAAACCAATGGAACAGAATGGAAAACCCAGACATAAAACCATCCACATACAGCCAACTGATCTTTGACAAAGCAAACAATATACACTGCGGAAAAGAATCCCTATTGAATAAATGGTGCTGGGACAACTGGATAGCCACATGTAGAAGAATGAAACAGGATCTCTCTCTCTCTCTCTCACCACTCACAAAAATTAATTCAAGATGAATAAAAGACTTAAATGTAAGACATAAAACCATAAGAACTCTAGAAGAAAATGTTGAGAAAACTCTTTTAGATATCAGCCTAGGCAAGGAATTTATGGAGAAGACCTCAGTGGCACTCATAGCAACAATGAAAATAAATGAATGTGACTTGATTAAATTAAAAAGCTTCTGCACAGCCAAGGAAATAATCAACAGAGCAGACAGACAACCTACAGAATGTGAGAAAATATTTACATGCTACACATCCAATAAAGGGCTAATAACCAGAATCTACAAAGAATTCAAGCAAATCAGCAAGTAAAAATCAAACAAGCCCATTAAAAAATGGGCAAAACACATGAACAGAAGCTTTTCAAAAGAAGATAGACAAATCGCCAATAAGCATATGAAAAAAATGCACATTACTAATTATCAGGGAAATGCAAATTAAAACCACAATGAGATATCCCCTTACCCCAATTAGAATGGCTTTGATTAAAAAGTCCAAAAACAATAGATGCTGGCGTAGATTCAGAGAGAAAGGAACACTTATACACAGTTGGTGGGACTGCAAATTAGTACAACCTCTATGGAAAACAGTATGGAGATTCCTCAAAGAACTGAAAGACCTACCATTTGATCCAGCAATCCCACTACTGGGTATCTACCCAAAGGAAAAGAAGTCTTTATGTCAAAAAGACACCTGTACTTGAATGTTTATTGCAGCACAAGTCACAATTGCAAAGATGTGGAATCAACCCAAATGCCCATCAATTCATGAGTGAATTAACTACGTGTGGTATATGTATACCATGCAATACTACTTAGCCATAAAGAAGAATAACTTATGCCTTTTGCGACAATATGGATGGAAGTGGAGACCATTCTCCTAAGTGAAGTACCTAAAGAATGGAAAAACAAACACCACATGTACTCACTATGAAATGGAACTAACTGATGAGCACATATGTGCATAGAGGGAAGTATAACTCAATGGAAACCAACCAGGTAGGAGGAGGGTGGAGGGGATGGGTGAAAAGCTACCTAACGGGTACAATGAACACTATCTGGGTGATGGGCACACTTAGAACCATGACTCAAGCATTACAAAAATGATCCTCATAACCAAAAATATGTGTATTCCTGTAATACTTTGAAATAAAAA
>NW_012137747.1:3300463-3304228 GCF_000956105.1 Propithecus coquereli | reverse complement strand
AAGGTGAAGAGATGTGTGAGTTACATATGCTTCACAAGGCCCAGGGCTCAAAACGAGGCCCGGGGCTCAAAACAACTCACATGGCAGTTAATGTGTTAAGGAAACGCTGACTGTTTAGATATTGGGAAAACCATATACCTAATATGTATTAGCCATTATAATTATCATGGTTAATATCAATTACCTCTTCTAGAGAGTTTTGAAATTTTCTGTAATGGACACAATTAAATGCAAAATGTGTTAAGAGCAAAACATGAACACCCTACCTTAGAAATTCAGATAGGACATTTTTTTTGACAATCCAGGACTGAATTATTTGTCCCATGAAAGGTTTGGAGCTCCCAACACCCATTACCTCCAAACTATAAGTCTTGGGTCCTCACCTGTGGCAGGTGTCTCCCCACGTTTGCTCAAGGGACTTCACATCAACAAAGCTATTAGCCTCCTCCAGCTTGCCTTTAGCATGGATAAACCTCATCTGGGATAAACCCCATCTGGGATTTTCCTTCTCTGTTTCCCTTAATCTGCCTAGAAAGATTCTGTCATTCTGGAGAAGCTGCTGATAAGAAAGGAAACATTACCAGACTGGCAGTGACCTTTTCCCCTTATAAATGCTCTTATCACTTAGAGGAGACATAGGGAAGGGGCAGAGGAAGGAGAGTGATTGATCTGGCAGGGAGATGGCAGGGAGGTGGCAGGGAGCTCTGTACTGTATCTGCTCTGAGGATGAAAGAAAGCCTTTGTTTTCCAGCCCTGTAAATTTCAAGTGCCTTTGAGGATGAGGAGGTAGGAAAATGATGCCTGATTTATATATGTGTGGAATTTACTTAGGAGCAGGGAGGGGCCCTCAGTGTAAATGTAATTTATCATTTTTTTCATGGAAATTTCTAAGGAAAGGGAATATATATGGTTTGCATGCTTCTGGATGGACTTCCCCTGGGATATTTAAAAAGCCAACATAAATATTTCAGCAGCAGCATGTTAATGTTATTGCATTCAAAAGCTACAAATTTGCTGCTGTCTGATGCTGGCACTTGTTTGTTCAGTCTCACAAAGTTACCATTGCCCACCTTCCCAGGAATCCACATTCGTGAGGAATAGAAGGGCAGGCCCAATGCCATTCCAGAGCTATGTTAACACCACGCCCCACAACCAAATTAAAGGGAATTTCATTTCTACCCATCACCCACCCACCTTGCTTCTTAAAGATAAAGTGGTCAGGGAATGAAAAAATACAAACCAAGATCTGTATCTCCAGGCCAAACACCAGCATATTATGAAAAGCTCCTGTTAAGAATCATGGCAGTAAAATATGAATGGTCCATACAACTGAAGAATTCTTTCCATGTCAGTTATATAATCTTGCCTGGTTGTCACTGGAATCAGAGCAAAGTCAGTGTTTCAAGATTTCAATACCCAATGAAGGCAGCCTCGGAGGGTGGCCACACACATGTTAACACCACCAACAACAAAAACCCTGTGTGTGATACAGAAATTTCTGCTTTTGGAAAATTATTCTATGGGCAAGTAGATAATCAGTTAGCATTCTAATCAAAAGCTAGATTCAAATTGATTACAAAACCCTCTTTACTCTGAGTCATAATGAGATTAAGATTTTTATCCAAAATCAACCAAAGAATGCAGACCTGCTAGGGTTAGGTCAAGAATAGAAGCCTTGCTGTGTGGCCACAGGAAATTTGTGAACACTTAAAGAAGGGGAGGAAAAATCAGTAATATTTTCTCCTTCTTCTTTCCTTTCCAAGGCCACATTAGATGATGCAGATGACCCCAGCACCAGCATCGGAGCCTATCACTACATGTTGGAGTCAAACATGGGGAAGACCATGCTGGAGTTTCAGGTACTTGTCTTGCTGCCATATGTTTATTTGACTATCCATTCCAAAAGCCTGGAAGAAACGCAACTCTTATCACTGACGTCTCCTATCCCAATAATCTACTTTTTTTTTTTCTTTTGGTCTCAAGTGTTGTGGTCATCTCAGTTTACCCCTCCTAGAATCCAACATGGTAGCCCCATCTCAGCCACACCTCAGTAGGCCCAAATGAACAAGCAATCAAGGCACAATCTCTGCTTTATGAAGGAAAGTAAAACACTTAAGTCAAGAAACAGTTGGGGAACATCTCAGTCTTACAACTCTATGACATGTCACCAGCTATTCAGCAAAAAGATCCCCCTTAAACCAATGCAAACAGTTTGAAGTGTTGGTTTTGTCTATCTGGTTCTTAATTT
Organism: Propithecus coquereli; assembly: GCF_000956105.1. Lineage (NCBI taxonomy): Eukaryota > Metazoa > Chordata > Mammalia > Primates > Indriidae > Propithecus > Propithecus coquereli. The sequence continues at coordinate 3,301,980 of NW_012137747.1, read as the reverse complement.
GCAGAAGTCATAGGAGAAGTATATATTAACCAATATTCCCCTTGGGTCCAGTATTTCTATCAAACAAAATCTGCCACCTTTTATCATCAACCAAATCAAAAAATTTAGCAGCCTATAACCCTTTTTCATCCACTGCTGAGTGCTAATGAGTGCTAATAGAGCTTAGGAACTACATTACCTAGCATTTACAAAATAAATAAATATGTGAATAATAACAATAGCGATAACAGCTGACACTTATTGGATGCTTACTCTGTCTGGCCCAGTGCTTATATTTAACAAATATTACCGTGATTCAACCCTCACAACAAGCATATGAGGTAGATATTATTATTATCCCCATGTTATCACTGAAGGAGTGTGCTGTAGCTTCAAATGGCAGAGCCAGGGTTCAGACCGAGGAAGTCTGATCTCTGAGCTCACAACCTATTATCCTATATGGGGCTGGGCAGATGACAATTCAGTAGTGATTGGATATGAAATGTATTTCCTTTTAAAAAATTAAACTTGACTACACTTGAACACCCATACACTTGCAGTGCTGGTAGAAATCAATATGCAATATAATAATGAAGAGACTTTGTCCCCCAAAATTCTATTTTCTTAGGCTAGATTCCAAGAAATAATCAGAAATTACAGTTAGCTTCCAAGCAGCAATCAGAGAATAAAGTTTCATAGGCAAAGATGTTCATCACAGTGTAATTTACAATGATGTTGCAGCTAATCCCTGAAGCCACCAACTTTCGAATACCTTCTTTGGTATCTTTCAAACCCCTTTCCTGACCACAAATGCATAGCACATCTCAGGTAGATATGTCCCTCCTGCCTACTTTTTTTTAAATCAATATTTTTCTTTATCAGCCTCCTGTATGACTGAAGCAAAAATGCTTTTTCATCATTCATCCTAAATCTTGGTCATCCAGTTTTCTTCTTAAATGTCCATGATCTCACCGACTTTTGGGGTAGCCTGTCCTGGTTTGGAAGCAAGTAGGTATCCCTCAAGCCTGTCCTCTGGAGTGGACAGTGGCACTCTGCGGCTCAGTTGTTCCACGCGGGCTTTGGAGCAGGCTGGCCAGTTTTAGCCTGCCTCTGTTCCTTACCTCAAAAATCTGTTCCTCGTTGGTGTGTAAATCAGGAAAGATAATAGTACCTTCCTCACAGTGCCATTGTGAGGCTCTCATAAGACAATAGGGGAAGAGTCCAGAGCAGTGCCTGGCATGTGGCAAAGGCCCCACCAAAGTTAACAACCCTTATTTTATGTATTTCTGAAGGACTGCTTTACTTGAAATGCCAGAGGCTACTGGGTGGATTCCCTTGACAAGTCTGTTTAACCTAAAGCTTCAGATGAGGATGGGGTAGCTCCCTTGCACAAAATGGTCCAGGGCCCCTGCTGCAGAATAAAAGGAGGGATCTATAAAAGTCCCATTTTTTTTTTATCTCAATCTAAAACTAAACAGAGAAAAAAAATGCTAAAAGAGAAAGAACATAAACTTTAAAAAATTGCGCAGACCTGTGTG
>NW_012137747.1:3296099-3299218 GCF_000956105.1 Propithecus coquereli | reverse complement strand
AAATAAAATATTACATTTGGGAAAACTGAATTTTTTATGCATTACTAATAATAAACTGCCTGTGGCTCCTAACTTCTAGAAGGCCGAGTGGAATATGTTCTATCCAAACTGCATGGACAGAGAGCAAGGGAGAAAGCTAGTCCCCAAGAAAATCATGGAACTGTTACTAGAAGGAAGGTGGGGATAAATGCTGGAAAAGCAAAAACAATAGATATTGATAGCAGTGCCCTTGTAAACAATAGATTTTGACAGCAGCACCCTTGTACTAACCTGAAGATAAAAGCTTCTAACTGGAATGTTCTCACAGAGTGCTACCATGTGCCAGGTATTCTCAGTGCTTTATCTATATCAACTAATTGAGTCTAACCTGCTATTATTCCCATTTTACAGAGGAGGAAACTGAGGCAGAGAGAAACTAATTAACCCTCCAAGATCTTACAGCTGGTAAACACCATAGCTGGAACTTAAACCCAAGCAGTCTGACTCCAGAATCTGTGTTCTTAATTATTGTATTACAAGTATCTCCAGTTTCCTTGTTTTCCTTTTTTCCTGACACTTTTTTCTCTGAAATAGGGATTTGAGCAAGACTCTGATAATGAATGTAAATCATCTAGTGCACAATAGTAGCTATTATTACTTTTATTATTACTAATTAACAGAGTATGCAAAAGCTCTGATACATAGTAGACATTCGATGACTGTGAAATAAGACAAAAAGTAATTGAAGACTAACCAAGACATTTGCATGGGCTCTCAAGCTGAAAGAAAATCTCCATGATCTTCAGGGAGATTAGCAATGGGAATGAAAGAACAGGAGCAGACAGCAACCGTATGAATAGAAACATCCAGAGACCCATTGACGCAGGGATGAAATGGTGAGATGCTGAATCCTTTAATGACTCCTTTTCTCCTTCCCCTCTCAAGTGTTGCTTAAGTAGAGCTGAGGCCAGACGGGATGCGGCGAAAGTGGCCTTAATCAACTCCCTCTTCAATGAGCTGCCCTCTCGCAGGATCACCAAGGAATTCATTATGGAAAGCGTTCAGGAAGCAGTAGCCTCCACCAGCGTGAGTACCCACCAGGGAAGGGAGGAGGTGGCTGCACTGAGAAGACTGAGGCATTTGAATCTTGGGAGATGCTAAAGTGAGCAAATTCATATTTTAAGAATTGTATAGGTTCAATTTTTACCCATTGAATTGTTAATTTTCAGGGAAAAAAGTATACTTAGATTGGAAATCACGATATTGGAGCTGACTCCCCAGTCCACATCTCAATAATATTCTTTAGCCTCCCTGGACCACAATTAATCAAGCTTTAAATCAAGGTAGATCATTTGATCCACCTTGACTTGTTTAGCTGAATGTTTGTTTTTAGAGGAGTATTGATTCTTTTAGGGCCTGAGAATGCATGCAGTTGAATACCGCTTTAATCTAGTCATAAACTAGCTCTAGATTTTCCAAATTTGAATGGTCATAAAAGTCATCCGAGGTGCTTGTTGGAAGTCCCAATGCTCCAGCCAGTGTGGGGCCCTGTAATCTGTATTTACATTACCACACCAGAAAAAAAATGTTTTCTTTGGGGCCACAATGTTTCATTACAAAAATAGAATAAAAACCTAAAAAATAAAACGGTCCTTTTTTATTTAGTGGAAAATTTATTTTTTATGGTTTACTGTGTGTGAGTTATATGCAACTTGAAAAACAGTTCTCGTGGCTCCCAAGGTAAAGATGTGTGAGTTACATATGCTTCACGAGGCCCCAGGCTCAAAACTAGCACGAGTTAAATACAACTCACATGGCAGTTAATGTGTTAACCAATCCTTCTATTTTTAACCCCTTTTATCCCCACTTTTAGATGGAGCTGGTACCACCAATTCCAGAGTCTCTGAGAGTATTTGCAGAGTATACAGGTTTCCCCCTTTCCCACATTCCCTCTTTTGGCTTTAGGAGGTGATTTCTTAGATTCTCGTACATTCATTCACACTCATCCGCAGGGGCACCAACACCAGTTGTCTTCTTTCACCTTCTCTTAGTCCTTAGGGGATTTTACCAGTGGTCCTCAAACTCCAGCAAGCATCAGAATCACGGGGAGACTCGTTAAAACTCAGTTGTGGGCCCCTCCCCCGAAGTTTCTGACTCAGTAGGTCTGAGAGTCGGCATTTCTAACAAGGGCTCAGGCGATACTGATGCTGCTGGGCTGGGGCACCCCACTTTGACAACCACTGCCTTATGCCTTTTTAAAACTCCCTTTCCTGTCATTCCATAACAGAAAGATTGAGTGGGGACAGAACTAGATATGTGTGTTCAAGCCACTTTATTTAACTGCAAGTCTTATCCACACTGAAATAACTTAGAGTTAATTGCCTGCTCTGACTCCTTCATATGAATTTCTGTCTTGCAGTGTAATTTAGCTGCGCTGTCTGAATGCATGAATCTTATGTCCCCCACTTTGTAAGGGGAGAATATTAGCAGCCCTCCCCCACCTTTTAAAACAATTTTTCCTGCTTACTCTAGAGTTTGCAGTATACATTCACAGCTAGCCTAAGCCCACTTGCAAATAACAGGGTGCATCTTCACCGGACGTACAGGAACCTTGTAACAGAGTATTCCTAATCCTTCCCTCCTGTACCTAATAATGCGGCTGTCATTCACTCACCCATGTGCTATAATCATCCAATACATTGTTACTATTACCACTTTGATCAGCTGAGAATAAGAATGTAAGATTTTCTTTTACCTTTATTTATTCGTTCTCTGATACTCTTTCTTTATGCAGATCTGTATGATTTGCCTTCTCTCTGAACAATGACTTTCTGCGTTTCTTGAAGGGCAGGGCTGCTGGTGATAAAATCTCTCAGTTTTTGTTTGTCTGAGAAAGTCTTTATTTCCCCTTCATTTTAGATGGATAATTTCACTGGATATAGCATTTGGGGCTGGTGGGTTTTTTTTTTTTCCTCTCAACGCTTTAAATATTTCAGTCCATTCCCTTCTTGCATGGTTTCTGGCAAGAAGTCTGATGTAATTCTTATCTTTGTTCCTTTATAGGGAAGTTTTTTTTACCCCGAGATTTTCTGACTTCTTTTGAGATTTTATCTTTGTCTTTAGTTTTTTTCTCCGGTTTG
>NW_012137747.1:3288800-3293469 GCF_000956105.1 Propithecus coquereli | reverse complement strand
AAATAGGAATAATAATGCCAATTTTGTAAAATTTTTGTGGGACTTAAATAATGTGACATTTATAAAGCACCTAGCATAACGCTTTTCCCAAACGGGAGTCCCATTTATTTTAGTTCCTGCCCCCCCCATCAAAAGAATATTGTACTTCTTTTGTTATGGAATGAACATTGCTTGCCCCAGTACACAGTAGCTTACATGTGATTTAGTAGCAATTTGCAGAAAAACCAAGAATGATTTTCAAAGTTAGGTTAGTCTGCCAAAGATGGAGGTGAGATTTAAAAAAGAAAAATTCTTAAAATTCCTTCCAAGTACTATGAAAGGCTCTACTCAACCTCCTTTGAGTAATACTTTAATTGCCTTGCTATGGCTGTATGTTTTCTGTGTGGTCTGTGTAGTAAGGTATTTAAATATGTGTAATAATAATTTGAATCATACTGTGGAAATGCTTCATAAATTCTCATACAGGAGTCTGGGTGCAGGATGGGGGCCAAAGGAAGAGGAAAATGCAAGGGCAGGGGAAATCCAAACTCCCTCCCTGTAGGGATACCAGCAACCAAGGAGGAGGCCCATGGAGCACATCCCTTTTCCTTCCACCAGCCCTAGGTTGCCTGCTGGGACCTGGCGCATTCCTCAGTGGCCCCAGTTAAATGCATCAGCTTGTATCTGCACGTAATGGGAATTGACCACAGACCTAGGCTGTTTCTGCAGCCGACACAGCAATTCAGTACCCCTGGTGGGTAATAGATGTGTGTTTGTATCTTGCTATGGATGGCTATACCATATAAAAACAGGGCTGGTGTCTCCAGACTGCCCTCAGGCTTCCAGGGGGGCCATCCTGCAGCCAGCACTCAGAGGAAACATGATAGGCCTCTGCTTACCTTCACGCTGTGGGAGGGCAGCTGGGACGCCCATTTGGAGGGAGCTTTGCCACAGAGAACACTGCCTGCTGTTTGGGGGAGGGCTGGAGCAGCACTAGTCACTGGGTCTTGTCAAGGTCAGACTCTAGGCAGACTTTGACTGAAGCTGGTTAATATATTTATTCTGAAGCCTAATGCAATCCAAAGAAGAGTTGTTTATTTACATCTTTGCTAAATTCTCCAGGTCGCCTTTTAAAACCTCATCCCATAAACAAATTTCCTCTTAAATCCATTCTCTTGGGTGGGGAGATGGTGCCCACCTGTTTTTCAAGTTCTCCATTTACAGTGTTTGTTTTTCTTATTTCTGATGAATCACAGAACCAAGCTAGTCTTCCAGATAGAGGCAGTGAGCATTTTCTCCCCACAAAGTAGCTGAAAAACCAAACATGGTTGCTAATAGGAGACAACACCGGGAAGCGCTATGAGAACAGAGCCTGGTTGGTTGAAGTGGAAGCAATGACAACAGGAACCAGGAAAGCTGTAGCGTGAGAGCTGCAACTGAAATTTCCCCTGAAGAAAGACAACATGCAACTCGATTCTTCGTTCAACTTTAAACTTACTTTGCTGTTCGGGACCAGCTATATAGTTTGCAGGGCCCAGTGCAAAATGAAAATGCAGGGGTCTTTGTCCAAAAATTATTAAGAATTTCAAGACAGCAGAGCATTAAACCAAGAGCAGACCCTATGCGACTGCACAGACCTCACGCTCGTGACGCCAGGCTTGTCCCTGCAACAGACCCACAAAGAGGGGATGAGAGTTAGGAGAGTGAGGCATTTGTCTTGGGCACAACATTGAAAGGGGAGCTAAAAAAACCCAGTAATCAAGATAAATAATATTATTATGCAATATTTTAAAAACTCAAAATTAATGCAAAAACTTCATGATAATAAAAAAATCAAAATTTTAAATAAAACATCCTGAACGTGCATGACTCTCCCCACTCACTTTAAATCTTGCCTCACTTTCCTCACCCCAGGAAGCCAGCTTCTTGCTTTTCTGTCGGTCCAACCAGGCCCCCCAGGCATCTGGATTAGCCCACATAACCAAAACCCTAGCACCAAAGACTTCGGGGAGGAGTAGATCTGACCGTCCCAGAACAAACACTAACTTCCATTAGAGTGACAAACTCACACCCATAATCCTAGTACTCTGGGAGGCTGAGGCAAGAGGATCCCTGGAGCCCAGGATTTTGAAGTTGCAGTGAGCTATGATAACGCCACTGCACTCTAGCCTGGGTGACAGAATGAGACCCGGTCTCAAAGAAAAAAAAAAGCGAGATGGTAAAAACCAGGCAGCAAGGAACTGTGGTGAACCAAGAAGCGATTCTTCACACAAGTTCACAAAGCCCTCTCCTTGCAGTCTGAGTAATGCGAGGATTTCCTATGGAATCCGTCAGAGCACCAAGGATTTCCTGGGGCTTAGCCTAGAGCTCATACAGTTTCGGGAAGATTTGAAGATGGTGAATTTGGTCTTACGAGGGGATATAAAGAAGTGAGACAGGAAAAATGTGGAACTATTTAAATATACTTTATATAATGATGGCGAGATTAATATTATATCTCTACAGAGGACAAAAACTAGATATAATGTAAGAAGGTAGAAAGGAGGTCAGCTTCCCTGGGGAATTTTAGGAACAAGAGCAACACTGAGGAAGAGGCAGTTGTGTTACCGAAGAGGAAAAAATTGCCTGATGATGGAATAGAAATTTAGACAAACCACAGAGGGTGAGGAGGATGACCCTCATCCTGGAGACAAAAATAGTTCAAGTTTCTTTGGGGAGATTTTTGAGGCATGAAGGTTGTCAAAGGGCGTGAGAAAGGTTTCCGGTTCTGTTCACAGCAGAACTGTGGATTCTAAAGTCTTAGGGGATTTGTAGGAATGACAGCAGTTTATCTGGAAGGGCGCACAGTTAGTGTATAGATAAGAATGAGAGCACAGAAGCCCTTGGAGAAAGAGGAATACCTCTCTAAGGCAACAATTATCAGAGGATGACATAAAGAGCCCCGTTAGCAAGAGTCCGTTTCTGGAGCTGGGCCACTACGATACAAGGACAATGCCAAAATAGGTAGCGGAAGCCACAGAATAAATCCAGTATATGTTTCTGAGTTGCCAACTTTACATAAAATTGACGTGAGGCTGCAAGGGCAGGGGGTCAGGTGGAGGAGTGAGATAGTATTTTTCTTTTTTTAAAACATGGACATGTACTACAGAACAAAAAATTCAAGTTGATCCTTTTAAAACATGAAACCAAGAGAAATTTTTTATTTGCAAATATTGGTCCTCCTGTTACATCAGAGACTGTTCCATATCAAAACATTAAGAGCGTTCCTGTTTATTTTTATGGCTGCAAAGTATTCAGTGAGTACGTTCACAGGTAGGTAGGAAGGATAGCACGAATTCACCCTCCTCAGCCTCGGGGACTACTCTGATGGAAAGACTGAGAAGCACAGCTGTGAAAGTCAGATGAGACAAGATTTGTTTCTAGAACAAAGCACTCCCACTCTTCCAAATTAGCATAGAGATGTGATAGAGTGAAAATCTGGATGGAGGCAAGAAGATGTGGAAAAAAGAGGCCTGGAAAAGGGTGGCTTTCCTGGGCACTGGACCCATGGCGGGGTCTCCATTTGGGTCAACTCAGCTGGTATTTATGTGTATTTTAATTAACAGAAGCCAATGGTTTTGCTTCTACTGAGGTCTCTGTGGGCTCTTGGAGTGCTTACTGTGCAGTGGAACATAGACAGAATGCCAAACTGTATCTCAGACTGAAAAGAAGAAAAGCATGTAATTCTAATGGCAATTTTGGACATGAGAGTAGTGCTATTTGTTCTTCTGATAATCTAATAGCTTTACAATGTACATAGTAATTTTAAAAGGCCTGAAACTTGACTGTCGTAATGAATACTTTTTCCTGAGCAAGCAAAGGTAAAGACAGTTAATCAAAGGCAGCTTTTTTGAATGGGCAATAGGACGTCTGTCTAAATGTTAAGTTTTCATATCTATTTTCAAGACCAGGAATCCCTTAATTGTCTCAAGTTATTTTTCAGTAAGTATGTGGTTGTGGTGTATGATAGGAATCCAAAATAGATGTCTCTCTGACAAAAGGAAAAAAATCTATAAATGAAATTTAGATAACTTTGGTGGAAAACTGCTAGTTGTAACCACATTAGGAAAAGAAAAATCTTCAGTATGTTTATACACCTTAGCTTGCCCTTGATGGCAGGCCAAGGAAGGAAAGGGAAGGTTCCATGCTGTGCTCAGCCCTGGCCATTGGAGGTGGAAACTCTGGGTGGGCTTTCCTGTCAATGTAACATTATTATCCATATTTTAAAGCATTTTTCTTGACCGAATTGATACATTTAGGAGTATTTTACGATTTCTGTAGTTTGTCCATAGTATGTTTTATATTGTCAAAAGACAAAATTACAACAAATTTAGTTTAAAGATCTAGCTGGCTTTTATTTGGAATTCTAAAATTGGGTAACACCTCATTCTATAAAACAGAATGAGCGTTCCAGTGAGCTGAGCAGAGCAAGTCAGCTTTATAGGCAGAAAGCGCTGAGGAAAGTAGAAACAGAGAACAGAAAGTGGATTGGTATTTCAAAGTTACTTTCCTTGTAAAAGTTAAAGCAGGGGGCACTTCCTTATCAGGCCAGCTAAAACTGACTTGTGTGGGGATTTGGCTATTGTCTCTCTCTCACTTGGTTTCTGGGAAGGTCAGGTAAACAGCTTAGTTTTGACTTGGTGCTGTGCAA
>NW_012137747.1:3284558-3288080 GCF_000956105.1 Propithecus coquereli | reverse complement strand
CGCCCAGCCAAGGATCTTCTGTGTTTTTCAAATCAAATAGTAGCATTCCACAATACACACTAATGTGCACCTTGCTTTTATTTTATTTTTAACAACGTATCATAGTATTCTTTATATTAGAACTTAGTGTTCTCATCCTTTCTTTATGATGGCAAAGTATTCAGTAGCATGGGTATATCCTGCTTTAATTAACCATTCCTCTAGAAAATGAACATTTAAAATGTTCCCAGTCTCAGGCAATTTCAAAAAACTATACAGTGTATAACCTTGCCTATATATTATTTCTCATATGTATTAGTATATTTCAGTAACTTCTTGGGTGTAGAATTGTTAGAATATATTAGTTTTAATGTTGAAAGATGTTTGTCAATTATTTAGTCATGTTATTATGTAAGTATAGATATAGGAGGAGAGGGAAGGAAGATGTTCTGGAAGCCTGGGGACTCTGGTCTTTTAAAAGCCCCAAAGTGTTCTGACAATGTTGTGTATTCTGTTTCCCTGATACATTTGGAGATCAGAGTAACGCCCTGCTCAGCTCTTCCCGATGTACATTTCTGCTTCAAGACCATTGACAGGTGTTTGGGTTTTGTAGGAGCTGATGACCATTTTCCAACTACTGCACTGGAATGGAAGCCTAAAAGCCCTTCGTGAAACAAAGTGTTCCCGACAGGTGAGATTTTCCAATCAAGACCAGGTTCATGTTGTATAAACTAAACAGATGGCTTATCACCTTCCTAGATTTCCTTTATTCAGATTTTTCTCCATTTAAATTTGGTATCTTATTTATTAAGAGCAGAGGACACATGAAAAAATATATGTAACACTCCAGTTGAGTCAGGGACTGACCAAATATACACATTGAGAAGAATGTTGGCTGGGCATAGGGCTGATTTAGATACCTCTACCGATTGCAGAATGAAGGAATCATTAAGACAGACTCAGTTTCTAAGTCAAATGTGAAATCAGCCCTACACACCTCCCCTGCCTGCTTGGAATTTGTGCCCTCATCCACCTCCCGAGGCAGGAACGTGACGCTGCACTGCTTCTGAAACCTCCCTGGAGAGTGGCCAAATTGGTTGTAGCAGAACAATATTTCCTACCCCCACCAATTGTCCCCAGTGGACAACAGAATTGATTATAAAGGTTCACAAGTTGGCATTCAATCACCCCAATTTTTTGGTTTAGAAGTTTCTGCATTTTTCAGTAATACATTCTCACTATTTCTTTGTCACTTATGAGAAGCACCCTTCCCCCTCTTTTAAAACAGCCCCTGTCACCCCCTCCCCACGTATATAACAGTTCCACCTGCTGCACGCCAACATTTACCCTTCCTTTACTCAACTGTTAGAATTTGAAAGACGGCTGTTTATTTTTGAGAATTTCCTAACAGGAATTTGTGTGAGGAACAAAGGTTTTACTAGTCAGCAAGATGAGGGTGGATATAAGGAGTTTTTCGTGCACTGCAGCCCCAGGAGTTTTTAGTTGTTCTTTGCTTAGAAAGTCTAGCTTTCAAAATGTGAAAGATGGAAAAGAAATGAGTAGCCAACAACGACTTTGGCTATTTTTTTTTCTTTTCCTTTGATTTTACAAAAGGCCTTTGAAATATGCTGGGTTGGCTATAAACACTCTTCCATGATTGTTTTTAATTTGTTAAGGTCATAAATAAATACCATATGTTCTTGAAAATAAAAATAAGCAACGTATCTACTCTATACAATCAAACCTATCCATGGCATTACTATGAACTGGCAAATTTTCACACAAGAATTGACAGGTAATGATTAATTTTTAATTGTTTTCAAAAGTAAGAGAAAATGTACCATGAAGGTATTATTACGATATCAATAATGATAATGCCTATATTCCATGATACATTTCTTTTTTTACCTTTTATTTTTTATTGATACATAATATTTGTACATATTTATGGGGCACGTGTGATATTTTGTTACATGCTTAAGACTCCATCACCTTGAGTATTTATCATTCTATATATTGGGAACATTTCAAGTCCTTTCTTGTAGCTATTTTGAAATATACAATACATCATTGCTAACGGTAGTCACCCTACTCTGATATGGAACACTAGAACTTATTCCTTCTATCTAACTATATGTTTGTACACGTTGACCAACCTGTCTTCATCCCCCCTCCCACCCACACACCCTTCCTAGCCTCTGGTAGCTATCATTCTTCTCTCTATCTGCATGACATCAATTTATTTAGCTCCCACGTATGAGTGAGAACATGTGATACTTGTCTTTCTGTGCCTGGTTTATGTAACTTAACATAATCACCTCCAGTTCTATCCATTTTGCCACAAATAATATGATTTCATCCTTTTTAATGGCCAAATAGTATTCCATTGTGTATTTATACCACATTTCCTTTATCCATTCATCCATTGATGGACACTTAAGTGGATTCCATATCTTTGCTAATGTGAATGGTGCTGCAATAAACATGGGGGTGCAAATACCTTTTCATAATACATTTCTAAAGTTTTTTCTGTAGTTACTGTGAGACATTTGGAATATCATTTTCCTGTGCTAACAGCACAGTTGACTTTCCTGGATTCTAAGTCTTAATCTGAGGTGCCCTTGACTAAAAGCTTCCTGCTTTCTGGCAATGCGTGCGACCAAATCCCATTCTACCCAAATTCCTCTGTAGAGCTATTTCCCTCTCTCCATCTTGCCAAAGGAGATAATGCTGGGCAGGAGGGTTCAACAAAAAAATGAGGTAATAGTCATATCAATTGTTTGTTATAGGAATGTATTTTCAAAGAAATTCTTGTATTTTCTAGCAAAGGCAGAGTTTTGTTTTGTGAACATTATTGAGTCATTCCTGGTAGTGTATTTTAATTCTATCTGGAGTGACTTGCTTTGCTGGACCAGCTTAGCCCTTTGTTTCCTCTTAAGAAGTATTCCTAGTGGGTTTGGTTTCAGGTTTTGAACATCAGAGAGGTTGGGTTGTTGATAAAGCCCTGGCACATGTAGGGAGCAGGGGAGGCGATGTGTGCAGGGGCCAGTGTTGCTCTTTCCTGACACTCTGGACTTTATCTGTTGGCTCCCAGGAAGTCATCTCCTACTATTCCCAGTATTCCCTAGACGAAAAGATGCGCAGTCACATGGCCCTGGACTGGATCATGAAGGAGCGGGAGACACCAGGAATTCTCTCTCAAGAGCTGCGAATGGCCCTGAGGCAGTTGGAAGAAGCCAGGAAAGCAGGACAAGAACTCCGGTTTTACAAAGAAAAGAAAGAAATCCTAAGCTTAGCCCTGACTCAGATCTACAGTGACCCTGACACTTCCTCACCCAGTGATGATCAGCTGAGCCTCACAGCCCTGTGTGGCTACCACTAGCAAGGCCAGGTCCCGGGTACCCCCAGCAGTGGCAGAAGCTGGACATTAGGGAACGCAGTGAAGGAGGTTCTCAGGGGCTTTAGCATCTGTAGCTACCACCAAAGGCTGCACTAATCCTCCCTACCCATTCCATTCACAGAATGTGAGCTCAGTAGGACTCT
>NW_012137747.1:3272971-3282773 GCF_000956105.1 Propithecus coquereli | reverse complement strand
TTTTTGACTGATCAAAACCACCCACTCTCCCTGGAACAACACAGCAAAAGAAACAAAAGTCAGATCTTTGCTTGTCCCTTTGGTGCTCATTTAATAGCAAATCAACTTCAGCTGAGACACAAGAGTTATCAGTACATCACATAAACACCTGTAATTGTGGCCCAGCAAAGAGTAAAGCAGATTTTTTCCCCTTTTCTGTATTTCGTTCTCAATAATACCCTGTGGTAAAGGGGACTAGACTGGAGGATTCTCTATGTAAATATATGGAGCTCTGGATCCTAACCATTTTGGTTAGAATCTGATAAAAGCTATGGGCCATCTCCTAGGAAAATAGAATAAAACACAAACATTCAAAATTGCATAATTCCAGAATATATGGACTCCTCAAAGTCCATGGTTTAACCTAGGGGATCTTTGGATCCTTGTTTAGAACTCATACTTTTGAGCACATGCATACAGTTTCAAACTTTACACCAGGGATCCAATGTAATTCAGACATAGCCCGTGTAGCCTAAGATAAAGGCCATTATCCTGAAATACAGACTTGTACTGTATTTAACAAGAAATAGTTTAATTTTCACAAAATTAAAGTATATCATATTTTTATGACAAAAATGGCTTAGAGCAAACTAGTCACTAAACTTGGGTGAATGGATCAGAAATTACAGATTTAATAAAGTCATTGTACCTCTGATGTTCAGAATTTGGTTGTCCATTTGTTCAAGAGCTACAGACAGTCCATTCATATTTTTACTATTAAATTTATTCACCTATTTCTAGAAAAGGTAAAGAATCAAACCACAGATATGCCTGAAATGCTGTGCCTATATCAACTATGAATCTGATTAGTTAGGTCTCAGAAAAAAAGAGACTCAAAAGCATGAAAGTTTAACACTTTTCTGATTCTTTAGAAAAAGCTTTTGAAGCCAGAAGCAGTGTTGTAGTTGACTTTAGCTGAGATGCTTTAGAGAATTCTGAGTTTTATCACACCATCGCTTTCTTTTTAGCCAAAGGACAAGAGAAGCCAGGCTAAGAATATTTTTATGAGCCTTGACTGTGTCCACAGGCAAACACTAGTCAAGATATTATCTCTTATATATTGTCGATTCTTTGTTTTGCCTTGAAGAAATGCAGACATCAAGATTTCTTCCATGGTGTCTATCATAAAGAGCTAACATTAAGATTGTTTTTAGCCAGGGCTCCAGAAAAATGAAGATCCCTTTCCCTACCACAGTAGTTTTCAATTTTGGCTACCCATTAGAATACCCAAGAAAGTTTAAAAAATCCTAAATATCCAGACTGTACCCAGACCAATGAAATCAGACCCTCTGGGAATGGGGCCCAGGAATCAGTATTTTTAAAAGCTCCCCACATAGGATAACAAGGTTGGGGACCCCAGGAAGTACTAGCTCAGAGGTCTATGGCCTAAGCAGAGGGAGCTATTACTGCACTTGACCTTGGCCCCAAACTCAAACATGGAACTCTTCTGAGCTAGGTAGGAGCAAATCCTTGGACAAGAGGTCTCTCCTGGAACCCAGGACTCAAGCGGGGCAAGCATACACATGCACACACATGTGTACACACCCACCCTCATCTGAGCAGGAGAATCAGATTCTGCCCCAAGGTCCAGGCTTGCTTTCTCAAATACGGTACATGAACTATCTGCCCCAGAATCATCTGGGGTACTTGCTTAAATATACAACTTCAGGGGCTGCACCTTAGACCTTGTAACCAAATTCCAGAAGAGGGTTTGGATATTTACCACTGTACCAGGGTTTCTGATCACACTTCATTTTGAGAACTTCTGAGCTAAAGCCACCCAACACATTCTTCACTGGGCAGCAGAGCCCCGGCCTCCCGAGAGAGAACACAGGAAGGAAGAAAGGAGAGACGGGAAGGTTGCCTCTCCACCCCTCCTGGAAGCTGGAGAGAAGCAGGAAGGACCAAGACACATGGCTGCATTTCTCTCCCAGAAGAGCACTGCCCACTCTTTGATCACTATGGCCTCAACGTCTGGTATTTCTTTTAACGCCTTTACTAGAAACCACGAAAATATCTATTAGCTCATGGTTAAAATCACTTCTTTAAATGTAACTAAACCCTGGTAACACTTTCCTCCTTGGAGCAAAGTAAGGGAGGGAAAGGCAAGCAGAAGCATCTTTCTGACAGCTGTTGATTCTTTAGTGATTATTGTTTCCCAGGTGAAAGTCCTAAATTGCCATCTATTTATAGGCAGTTCCAACTCTAGCAGCAATTGTGTTCCACAAGTCCGTCTGTAAGTCAGACAGTCCAACCCTGAGGATGCATTTCTCTATAGGACCAAGGTCATAAATGGAGGTAAGCCTCCCAGAGCAGCCTATGTAAGTCACAGGGTAACTAAACTATCGATCCTTGGGACCTCACACAGCTCTAGGTTGTGAGAGGAGGGTCTAGGGCACCATACTGAAACGCCCCCCTCGGGTTCCGACTGGGTCTCCAGACAGCCCCCATAGAGTAGCTTCCCGGGGCCCCGCCCACTGCCCTCGCGGCTGCCTCTTCTGATCATGGTTTCTTCTACCTGCTGACTTGCTCAAAGAGATGGCTTTTTCCCTGCCTTGCTTACAAACGCTTTGAAAATTTCTGTGAGTTGGTACCACTGAAAACAGGAACATTTGAGTGACCTAAAAATGGCGGCTACTAAGCCCCTTTGCAGAGTTTGTTTTCACCAGGGCCCCTGGGGAAAGACCTGGGCACATGAGGCACAACTGGGTTGGACAGGTCAGCCACAGAGCCTGACCCGCTGACTCACACCCCTGAGCTTAACTGTTTCTCCAGTGTTCCCATTTGGCTCCCCTGGTACATTCTTTGTCCCATTCCGATCACAGCTAGCTGCCCCATCGGCTAGCCAGTGATTCTGGCTCAAAACTACAAACTGGACCAATCAGTCTCTCCTCCACAGGGATTTGAACTAAGAAGCATGGAAGGAACTGGCCAGTTGGAGTCGGGAACTGCAGTCAGCAGAATCTGTGCATGGGGGCGGCGGTCTGTGCAGGTGGAAGGGATGAGGAACCAGCAAAGGCAGCTGGCCAGTAGGAAGGGGAGAAGTTGGCTGGTGCAGAGAGCAGATGTAGAGACAGGCAGAGACACAGGAGAAGGTGAGAGCTTGAGGCTGGTGAGGGGTTGATGAGAACCGCTGGCCCACGCACCCTGCAATAACATTTCCTCGGTTGCAAGGATCACATGCCTTGCAACCAAAGAAACATCACCTCACTCATTTCAAAGCAAAGCCACAATAGATTATTCTGGACTTTTCATCCTAAGAAAAACCAAAAAAGCTGACATAAGGAGGACCCTTTTCAAATGATGGCAATGCTATAGAGAAAACTAGATTTAGGACAGGTGACAAGGTTACCTTTCTCCCCATTCACTGCCCCCCACTCCAATGGGAGGTCTTACAGTGGTCAGATGTCCTCCCAACTCTGAAATAAACTTACATCTTATGTGCTAACCATACTGTCCTTGCTCCCCTACATAGAAATTCCTGTGTTCTCATGTTCCACAGGAGGGACGACTATAGAGAGAAGACAGAATTCTATTTTCACAAAGACAATTCATAATCTCAACTATTTCTTGTCTTCTTCAAAAATTAATCACCTCGGGAAATTAATAACATGTTCTGCTCATGCTTGAGCGCTGTTCTTGCCAAATACATTCCTGTCACTAACTCTTCCTTTAGAATAGCCCTCTGAGTCCACGTGAGCAAAGGAAGAAAAGCAGTCTTTTTTGTAGGCTGAAAACACCTACAACTGACTAATTCATTTCAGCATCTCAACTATTAGGCCTATTAGCAGATGCTCAGTGAATGTTTCTTGAATAGAAATTTGTCATAAATGTCTTTGTACCTTTCTTGCTTTCTAATTGAGGAGGGACCTGACCTGGCTCTGTTCTACTGGATTAGTCAGACTCACTTGGTTGCAAGATAGAAGCCCAAATCAAACCTGCTAGGCAAAGAGGGAGTTTACTGGCTCTTGACACAAAAGAGTTCCAGGGTAGTTTTTGCTCCAAGTACATCTGGATGTAGAAGCACAAACTGGAACTTGGTCTTTCTCATTATATAGATATATACATATGTGCACATATATGTGTATCATTTCTCATGTCTCAAATCAGCCTTCTTTCATGTTGGCTCCATTTTGAGGCAGGCTCTCTCCTTGTAGCAGCACATGGCAGCCAGCAGCTTCGTGCTTACATCCGCGCAAAATGAGAAACCCTCCTCCCAACAATTCAAATCCAAGTTCCGGAACTGAGTGTCACCATGGCGTTTTAGTCCTATGTCCATCCCTGAATCAATGGCTGCGGCCAGGCCCACAAAACGCGTCTGTCCCCCTGGAACTGGAGTCAAGTCAGCTCCCCTAAACAACTTCAGGCTGGTGGGGGAGTAGTAGTTACCCAAGCAAAATATGGGTTCCGTTACCAGGGGCAAAACTGGCCATTTCACAAGACATTTTAGAAACTATCTCCTCCTTGAAAGCCTTCAGATACGGAATGAACAATAGAAGAAAGGAGTGTCTCCCACCAAACGCTGGGAGAAAGAGGTTTCTGGGTAGACAAAAACAACAGATGTACACTATGAATACATTGCATCATTTCCAAAAATCAAATCCATCCTCAAAGGACAAAATTTGCCACCACTAAGGATGTTCAAAAGAACTTTCTCCCCGGAGGGGAAACCCCAAAACGCTTCCAGACCAATCCCACACTGGAATGAGCATGCTGCTTTCCTGCGGACTCTCCCGAAGGGAACAGTGCTCATTTATATGTAAGAGTTCTGTTGTGTGGAAAAACCTAATCACTCGCATTACTCTGAAGTCACACTTCAGTGCTGGTGAATTTTGTTATGCAAGTGGGTCAGGAAATTTGTTCTGGTCTATTTCCGGTGGGCCCTGGCTTTCATTATCAGCGGCTGCTGATACCTTAATAGAAAAGAAAACAGTTGATCCCAACAAGTGAAAACAGTTGCAGCAAAACTGGACAGTTCAATAGCCTGGATAGCTTATTTATCCCCACTTGTTACTGAATGACTTGCAAACCTTAAATTTGGCTCTTCTCTGACCCATGAGTCGTCATAAAATGATTTTGGAAACAATTTATTTTGAAGCAATCCATTGTTTATCTCCCAGATATTTCCATGTTTCCACATAGTGTAGTGATTTGTTAGATGACGTCTGGAAGTTAATAAGTAGTATTTGGTGCAAGCAGGTTTTCATACATTAATTTTGAAAACACACACGAGTGACCCAATGAAACTCCAGATTGCCAGGCGAGTTGCAAAGTCAACTTGACACCATAATTCACTGAAACTAAAAAGTGAGAGTTATTTTACACTTTCAGTTAATCTTCTCTCAAATGATCTGGGAATTTTACTTATTTTTATTTATTGTGGCTATTTGGATTTTTTTTAAAAAAAGTTTTTGGTCACAAGACCACCAAAGCAAATACATTTTTTTTTTTTTTTTTTTTTTTTTGAGACAGAGTCTCACTCTTTTGCCTGGGCTAGAGTGAGTGCCGTGGTGTCAGCCTACTCACAGCAACCTCACACTCCTGGGCTCGAGCGATCCTTCTGCCTCAGCCTCCCGAGTAGCTGGGACTACAGGCATATGCCATCATGCCCGGCTAATTTTTTCTATATATTTTTAGTTGTCTGATTAATTTCTTTCTATTTTTAGTAGAGACGGGGTCTCGCTCTTGCTCAGGCTGGTTTCGAACTCCTGAGCTCAAACAATCCGCCCGCCTCGGCCTCCCAGAGTGCTAGGATTACAGGCGTGAGCCACCGCGCCCGGCCCGCAAATACATTTTTAAAATGGGGGAGGGAGTTTCAATTCTCTTAAGGGCCAAAACATAGTTGCTTTTATCTTAAATGATGACTCACATAAATATATTTGTTAAAGACTGGGTTTAGTAAAATAGAGAATTAAATTAAGACAACTTTCCTTCATATTGACTTTCATCTAGAGCATTCTTATTGGCAATAAGGTTGCTGTCCTTTTTCTTTTCTTCATAGAGATCCAAGGACAGCATCTCCTGGCCCAGCTTACCAGTTGTCTGTGAAAAGCCAGGGGGGTTTGGCCCTCACGCCACTGAAAAGAGGCTGGCACAGGCTGTGTCTTGCCACATGGGCAACTTCGTCCCAGGCATTGCAGGTGTCACACACATTGACAGTTGGATTCACAGGGTCTAAAATGAATGGCCTAAAAAACAAAAAACAAAAAAAACCCAAAAAACTGTCCACGTCTAAAATCAGTTTCCTGTATATATGTATGTATATGCACATGCATATATATGTGCATATACAGATACATGTTACACAGCTAGAAGAGGTACACGTCAGAGTTTGAAGACGGAACTCAGGTAAGGGAAGGAATCTCTGGGGAAAAGGAAGCGAGGCCCAGGAGGACCAATCACACCTATCACAAAACAGAAACTCTGGATTCTGCTGCTCTAACTCTGACTCCTTCTCATTTTTCCTTTTAACCTGAGAAGCCATTTCTTCCCTGGATTCAATCTTCAATTTCCTTCTCATGTTGTTTTCTATTTATACATTTTATTCATTGTATTCAAATTACTCTTAACTCACATTGGAAAAGTAAAGCTCTGTGGAAATAACCAAAGGGAATTGACTTTGTGGTAATTAAGGCTTCCTCATTTACATTTACTCCCGACAAAGCTATGCTTTGTGCCAGCCTCTCTTTCTTGATAGCAGAAATGCCTCTTATATCCTAAGAACATAGAAAAGATAAATAGTTACCTTGTGTGTTTCTGGTTAACCTTTACAAAAATGGGGAACCTGGAATGATAGTGTCTATGCCAAACAATGTCGATTTCTGCGTATCGAACCAAAAGTTTGAGGACCGCCCTCATTCCCTGCACCAGGCTGAAGAGCAGAGGCTTTTCTGCCAGTTCCCAGATGTAAATTGTGAGGAGCTCCACTGTGTAAGAGGAGGGAAGTCTTCGGAATCTAGACACACAGAATGAAGGATTAGTACCTGGTTCCATTAACCCAGAGAAAAATTCAAGCTCAACAGGCAATTTGCAGAAGAGGAAATTCCAATTTTCAATCTCAGAGCTTACCAAACCACAATAAGATCTTCGCCAATCAGATTGGCAAAAAATAGTTGTAATATCCAACATTGGTGAGTCTGTGAGGGAAATGCACACTCCAACACTCTAGTGTTGAGAATGTAAATTAATACAGTCTTTTTTGGAGTCGACTTTATTAAAATTTGGTATGTTTTGTCCCTTTGACCCAGCATTGTACACTTCTACAAATTCATCCTATACAGATATTTCTACAAGTGCTCAAAGATATGTCCAAAAGATGTTCTTTATTTAAACTGTTCATATTAGTAAACACTGGAATGTTCCTCAGTAGGGAAATGGTTAGTTTCATGATACATCTCTTCCTGTGCTGTCCAATACAGCAGCTATAGCCACATGAAATGTAGCTAGTCTGAACTGGGCACATGCTGGATTTTGAAGATGTATGGAAAAAATAATAGAATATCTCATTAATTTTTATATTGATTACATGTAGAAATAATAACATTCTGGATATATTGGGCTAAATATATTACTAAAATTAATTTCACCTTTTTAAACCTTTTTAATGTAACTATTAGAATATATAAAATTGTGTATGTGACTCACATTTGAATCTTGCATTATATTTCTCTTAGACATTGTAGTTCTCTTAGATCTGTACTATGCAGTCATTAAAAGAAGTGAGGCAGATCTATACATACAGATATAAAAAGATTCAACATAGATTAATTGAAAACAACTTTCAAAACAATATATAAAGCACAAATCCATTTTTTTAGTCGTTTTTCAAAAAATTAAGCATATCAAAAAACAAATTTGTACGAACATGCTCCAAACATTATTGAGGGTGGAGATTGGGAGTGAAGAAGAAAACTTTTTCTACATTAAGTAGAAAACATTTTTTAGAGGGAAAAATTGAAATATAGTTACAGAAATTTATCTCACTAGAAACAATTCATAGTTCATAAGCTTTCAGGGATGTGCTTTTACTCGGGGGCTTTATTTTCTAGATGAGGAGCCCTAATGGCTAGTAAAAGTGACAGAATCATTCTGCCAGGATAAGGGGACAGAGTCAGTGACCCTCCCTCTCCAACCAGTCAGCAGTAATCAGGTATAACCAGGTGAATGGGAGAGGTAGTAACTAACTGGATAACGCACGAGCTAGAATCTCTACAATAGGACTGTTTGTGTGTAAGTCAGAGCTGGAGGGAGACACCTGGAGTTTGGAGAAAGTGACTGAGAATACGAAAGTGTGAAAAAGATACAGGTTTCCCACCAGTGCACCCACTGAAAGGTAGAACCAGTCAAAAGTAGTCTTGTGCTTTTCTTTTGAGATGAGGGTGCACTGAATGGGTTCTGCAGTTTTCACATAAAAATTGAAATGACACTGAATGTAAATTGCAGTTTATGTACACCAGGAAAAAAAATTTAAATTAAAGTGAAGATTAAAAACAAACTGCAGGGAGAAAAAAAAAGAAAACCAATATGATAGTTTCAGGATTTCATGTTGGTTGATATCCAAATATGTGTTTTACCAATTTGGCATTCATTAGCCATAGAAACCACTCTTGACATTGTAGGGGAGGAAAAGGTTTCCGTTGGCCCTCCTAGGGTCCCTAGCTGGGTCTGAAAATCAAACTGACAAAGACTGATTAAAAGGAAGAAAGCATACAAATGTATTCAATATAAATTTTATATAACACAAAAGCCTTCATAAGGAAATAAAGACCCAAAGAAATGAGTAAACGTATATTTTCACGCTTAGGTTTGATGCAGAGTGGATAGCTGTGGAGAAATATGAAGAGAGGACAAAGGGTGTGACCTAATGGTAATAAACTAGGGGAGACTTAGCAAGGCCTGTTTGTTCAGATTCTTCTTGGCATCTCTGTGTCTTCAGAGATAAGGATGCCCCTTTCCCCTGGGAATAGAGGGGGCAACTCTCACATGAAAAAGGTGGGAGAAGATCAGTGTGACCTTCTTGTTTCTGTCATTTTCTCAAATTCCTTCAGCTTAAAATATTTAGGATATAATATTTTGGGGTAGTGTGTTCTGAGCTCCACCAATACGTTGAAAAATCATGCAATGCAATTTTCCCTGATACAATGGTAAAATTTTCTTATTATTACTGTTAGTCATTTGTTTTTACCTCAACAAAGGAAACAGAAACAACTAAAGGTAGACAATATTTCTTGTCCTGGTGATAGACAGCAAACCAGATTCCAGTTGGTCAATAACTCAGTCTTATGTTTTTCCCTCAGGGATTGGTAACAATAAACAAGTCTTAAAATCCAGTTCTACTAAGCCATGGTTGAAAATTGTTCAGGCTGGAAATTCTCTTCATGTTTTATGAAGATAAATTTAGAGGGGGAAAAAGGCTTAGTAAACATTAAACTATTTTACCTCACATTTAATAGGGTGGTTACATGTATATTTACATAGCTCTGACTTGTGTCCCTATTACTTTGTGTCCTATTATAATCATTTCACATTATTTCATGTACATCTTTCTACATATTATCCTGCTTCCCAAACTTGTCTTGAATAGTATTTCATCAATGAGCTTATTTGCTCTTCAGGGAAATTTTTGTTGTTCGCAGTTTTCATTATCTTTAATAGCACTATTCTGAACATAAAAAAAAAAAAATTACTTTTTGAAAATTGGATTTGTTTTCTGCAAGGGCAATTCCTCTAGGTATTTCCAAACTCTCTTTTTAAATGTTAATTT
>NW_012137747.1:3270577-3272282 GCF_000956105.1 Propithecus coquereli | reverse complement strand
TTTACAAAGTGACTAACGCTAACTAACGTCAATGTTAGGCACAAAAATATACAAAGAATAAGCAGAGAATATGTCATTCGGATTAACAAATACAGAATATTAGCGACTTTATACAAAGACAAAGATGACATATTCCTTTGGAGGGTGGCTCTATATAAATTTAAAATAAATCCCCCATCTCTACTATTTCTGGCAAATGGAGAATTTGTACAAATATATTTGAGTTCTCTGTTTATCAAAAGTTTACCTTAAAATACTCAAACCATTCACTATGTCTCCTTCGTATCCCTTCGCCATACACTAGACTTTGTTGCAACCAAAGGCAAGGAAAGATACTAAAATATGCACAACTTTTGCAGATGCTCCTCCCTGGAAGACAACTCTGCTTCTGATAGAACAGGCTACAGCAGAAGGCAAACTTGAAGCACAAACATTAAACATCCCATTGGAATAGTACTAGGAGTTTCTCTTTTTCTTTTCTATGCCTTCTTTCCTTGCACCAATCTATTTGGTTATGCCACTGAATAGTTTTGTTTCTGTTCTTTGGTTTCTACCAAACCAGTATGCTGTGCTTTGAAATAATACAATACAGATGTTCCATATTCTGTAACAGCCCTGTGCTTGCTCTCTCTCCCTCTCTTTCTCTCTCTCTATCCTCTCCACCTACAGGGGTAGGGCCTGAAAGAATAAAGAGAGGGACATGAAAAGAGAAAGGCTCACATGGTGCCCATGTGCTGGTTACATACTTATTTTTCTCAGTAGGGTTGGCAAATGATGTCTTGAACCAATGTGTCATTAAACGAATGAGCTCCTTCACCCTCACAATAGATGCCTTGACAAAATCCACTTGGTACGGCAGGAGGGCCAAGGCACACAGCTGTGCCTCCTCAATGTCATTACAGAGGTACATTTTGCGGTAAAGGTGAAGTTTTAAATCTGTTAACACCAAGGAACAAAGACAACTGTGAGAATTTCCTTCCCCTTCTCCTCTCCTGGTTTCCCCTGGTACAAATGAGCTCTGGCATTCTGATTAATTAAACTTTGAGCACTTAAAACAAAATAGTTTTCTGTATGCAAGAGAGTTATTCCAGTTTGCCCAAGTAATTAAAGAGAAAGCTTCAGCATTACAATGCCTGAGCAGCGCAAACTGAGCAAATCCTGGCACAAGAAAATCTGTGTGATGAGAAAGATTTTCTTCCTATCAGCAGAGGAAGTTTATTTCTCAGAAGCAGATTTAATTACTTTGTGCAAATATTATCTAGCATGGAAGCTAAATGCTACTATGCTCTCTGCCCAATAATCTATATAATCCTCCCTATTTAATATTCAAATTGGTATGTGTGCTGTGTCTATATACACACACAAATATACACATGCACACACACACAGTCATATGCTGCATATCCACCTTTCAGTCAACGACAGACCGCATATATGATGGTGGTCCCATAAGATTATAATGAAGCCGAATAATTTCTATCGCCTAGTGAAGTCTTAGCCATCGTAACATCATAGTACAAGGCATTACTCACATGTTTTTGGCGATGCTGTTGTAAACAAACCTACTTTATAAACTTTATAAAGTAAAAAAGTTACAGTAAGCTAAGGTTAATTTATTATCAAAGAAATATTCTAAAATAAATCCAGTGTAGCCTAAGTGTACAGTGTTTATAAAGTCTACAGTGGTGTACAGTAATGTCCTAGA
>NW_012137747.1:3262061-3263032 GCF_000956105.1 Propithecus coquereli | reverse complement strand
TTTATTTCAGGAAATTATGGGGGTACAAACATTTTGGTTACATGTTATGACTTTGCCACATCCCAATCATGGTTTGAGACGTGCACTTCCCCCCCTACAATGCTCACCTCACCGTGTCCATTAGTTGTGAGTTTACCCACCCCCAACCCCCCTACCCCCAAAGAATATTACTACTGTGTGAGCACCTTAGTGCTGATCAGTCAGTGCCAATTTTACTCAAATTTTTTTGAAGTCTTTCTCCCAAAGTCATGAGTCCACAAGGGCTGAGTAATAAACATCTCTCTCTTCAACAATGATCTGTTGACTTTGGACCAAAGCTCTGTATCTAACCTGCCTTTTCCACTAAAGAAGACTCGTTTACCCTCCTGAATCCCCCAGATGGTGACTGAATCTTGGTGCAAGCTTGTCTTGGGCTCAAGGTGGGATTCCTGCTGTGAGATGAAGCTCCTCGAAGGCAATGTCTATACTTCCTTTGCGCCCATTCTCTGCTCCATTATACTGGACAAATAGTTAATACTTAATAATAATACTTTTTAAACTGAAAACTTGTGGCATAAAGATATATAATGTTTATGCACTACAGGAAAAAAAAGCAATTCCTAAAAGTTCTAAGCATTTCAGTTCTACTGTAAGCAGCCTGGTCGTGTAAGCCCAGCTCAGCATATCGTGTCTGGACGTGGTCAGTCCTCTATAAGCGCATAATAAACGAGCAGCCATTTAAAGGCTTTCTTTGAAAGAAAACAAAAAAATCTTACCTGTGGAGGGTTCAGGCCCCAAGGCATCATAATAGGCCATGATCTCAAAAGAATGACTGTGAAGACTTTCAACACACAAAAAATCGAATCTTAAAGACAATGATGTTTTCTTCTTCACTATGATCCTTAAAAAAGTAACATGACATGGCATGAGAGGTAATAGGAAGAGAGAAAGGGAAACAGTAGGTGATTTCCTACCACCCGTCCCCTTACAGT
>NW_012137747.1:3258458-3261831 GCF_000956105.1 Propithecus coquereli | reverse complement strand
GTCTGTCTTTCTTAGCAAACAGATTTGGACAGAAACTCAGGTTTATGATGATAAAAGACTGAAGAAATAATAATTTAACCTAAACTTTGGTATGCAGTAGATAAGTCAGATATTTGCTGACTTTTCTGATCCATCTGATAAGATTCATGGCTGACTCAGAGATGATCTACTCAAAGCCTCTGTACCGTTTTCCCTCCTTCAAGGTTCTTCACTGTCAGGAACCAAAGTTGGTGGCTTCTGACTTCAATTATTTTTGAGGCTTATAATTTTCTGTTTCTACTTTGTGTGACTTGCATTGTCCATTAAACTCTGTTAATCTTGGTATAATCATTTACAAACCAAGAATCCTGTACTTAGCTTCCTTACTATGCAACAAGTACTACCCTGTGCTTTATATTTATTAACATGTTCACTCTTCAACAACCCTGAGCTGTAGGAACTATTATTATCTCCAGTTTATAAGTGAGGAAATAGAGTAGGAGAGGTTAAGGAGCTTGCCCAAAGACACACAGCTTGGAAGTTAAAACCCTCTACTGCCACCCTGTAGATCTGAGCTCAAGTGCTTCTTTGGTGGTGAATTCAGTACCTTTAGAGTTTAATGAACATATGAATCACCCGGGGATCTTGTGAAATGCAGTCTCTCATTCAGTAGATCTGGGGTGGGGCCCAAAGAAAAGTATTTCCAACAAGTTCCCAAGTGACACTGATCCTGGTGGGTGGAGGATCCTATCTGGAAGAGGAATACTGTCAACCATGTCCTTGTCAAATCTCACGGCTTGGGGCTGTATCACGGCACGCAGGCCATGCTACTCATTGACTAGCACATGTGTAAGATGTGGAGGGAATAAAATTAAGATGCCTGTGAGGGTCTGATGTGATCATCTGAGTCGTACTCTGACAATTATTATTAACATTTCGTTGCCCATTAAAATTTCTTGGAACTCTAGGAGCTGTCTGAGTTGCCGTCTCCCGTCAAATCCAATCCCCATCATCAATGGAGAGAAGCAGATTTACTTAATCATTTCAGTCTTTTCCAATTCATTTCACACAGCTGTGCTCAAGAACTTAGGGGACTTAGCAGTTGGTGTAAAATATGCTTCTGTTCCTCTGGGATATGTTTTTAGCTCTGAAGCTACTGACACAACCTCAGATCCTCAAGACAATTACCCAGGAGCTGCTGTTGGCTAACAACTGGGCTTTTGAAGTGTGCACAGAAGAGAAAGCAAGCATTTTGCACAAACTCAAGACCTTCATGGGCCTATGATAAAACCTGAAATATGTTTCCTTGATAAATATTCATTGAACTATGCACTTTGGTACATAATTTCAAGTGAAATCCCATATTTTAATTCTCACAACTATCCCGTGAAGTAACTTTCTCATCCCTGTTTTATAGACGGAAAACCTGAGAGTTGAGAGTTTTACATGGCTTCCCCAGGGTCACATAGATAACATGAAATAGATCTGCAGTTTGGCTCCAGGCCCAGTGTGTCCTCTCCACTGTGTAACTCTGATGTTCTGTCAGTCTACACAGGAGGCAAAAGAAAGCCAGACTTACCCGGGTTTGCACCCCCAGCCATTTACTAGCTATGTAACCTTAGGCAAGTTGTTTAAATTCTCTAAGGCTCACTCAGGTTTTCAATATTTAACGGAGAAAAGGCATGTCTAGGAAGGATTAGGGAAGGGAGTCACATCTGAGCAGAGTCTCGAAAGGTGAGCAGGAACTTCCAAGGCAGAAGGTGGGGTGGGCAGGTTAAGAAAAGTGCATCAGTGGGGACATCTATGCAAACATGGAGTTAGGAGAGAGCACAGAGCTTTAGGAAATCAATATTTCAGGGTTGCTGGCTCATGAATCTCTCCTCTGCCAAATGTGAGCCCCATAAAAGCAAAAATCTTCATGTCCTAGCTCAGTACCTAATCTATTGTAAGTACTTAATGGGACATGATAGGTGTTTTGGAAATAATGGTTGAATGAAGTGAACAAATGAATAGATGAATAAAAATATTTCATACCTACTGCTAAGCTAGAGGAAGATTACTGGTCATGTATTGGTTCACAAGTTGCTAGACATTTTCAGTTCTGCCATTTTGCCACGTAGAGAATATATAAATGTATTAACTCAGGCAGAACCCAGACTCAATCCCAAGTTCTCTGGAGAATACATCTACATAAATCACTTAGTCATTTGGGCCTCCGCTCTGGCTGCTGTAACTAAATACCATAGACTGGGTGGTTTAAACAACAGAAATTTATTTTCTCAAAGTTTTGGAGGTGGGGAAGTCTTAGAAGAAGGTGCTGGCGGATTTGGTTTTTGAGGAGAGCTCTCTTCTTGGCTTGCAAGTGTTGTCTTCTAGTTGTAGCATGGCATAGTGAACAGAGGAGGCTCCCTTTCTCTTCCTTTCTTATAAGAGCATTAATGCCATCATGGGGGTTCTACCCTCATGACCTCATATAAACCCAATTATCTCCCAAAGGCCCTCGCTCCTTACACCAACACACTGAGGGTTGGGGCTTCAACGTATGAATTTTGAGAGGACACGAACATTCTGTCCATAACAGAACCTTAAACTCCTGGTCTAAAATGAAGATACTTTATCTCCCCATTTTTATGAATGTGATTAGATTTTATACTTTGTATCTTACTCCAGATACCACAACATTTTAGGGATAAAAATAGCATCACAATGACCATAACAAAATCACTGTCTGGCTCTGTCCTTATCACTTCCCACTTCCAGGAGTTCTAATTCCCTCCAGGTTCTCCCCTACTTAAGATACCCCCAGGGCGTATCCACACATGTGTTCAGGCTAATTCTTTCTGCACTGTGTGACGTCTGCCATTATTCTTCTCCTGTTGTTTTGTGCTGTATCTGATGACTTCTGTGGCTGCTGATGCCAAAAGCATCTATGGTCTCCCCCAAAGATGGTAATGCCACTAGTGCCACGGCTGCCAAAGCCACGGCTGCTCCTGCCAGTGCCAGGGAACTAAGGCCACCAAAGAAAGAGGCCTGCTCTGGCACTTTCTCAATTCAGGGTAAGGGTTGGTCCCTTGCTGCTCAGCCTCTGGGCAGTAACTCCAGAGCTGCTCTCCGATGCTCAAGCTGCAGAGCTGTGCTGACTTGAGCTCTGGCTGCCTTAGCAGATATCCGGGAAACAGCTCCTCTGGTTTTGTTTTTTTTTTAATTTTTTTTATTTCAGGAAATTATGGGGGTACAAACATTTTGGTTACATGTTATGACTTTGCCACATCCCAATCATGGTTTGAGACGTGCACTTCCCCCCCCTACAATGCTCACCTCACCGTGTCCATTAGTTGTGAGTTTACCCACCCCCAACCCCCCTACCCCCAAAGAATATTACTACTGTGTGAGC
>NW_012137747.1:3257309-3258408 GCF_000956105.1 Propithecus coquereli | reverse complement strand
GCTGCTGCTCTGACAGGAGACGGAGCTTATGTGGTGATGCGGGCGATGGGGAGCAGCTGTAAATACAGATGAAGCTTCACTGGCTCACCTGCCACTCACCCCCTGCTCTGTGGCTCGGTTCCTAACAGGCCAGGGACTGGCTGGTACTGATCCATGGCCGGGGTTGGGGACCTCAGTAGTAGGCTATACTCTCTAGGTTTATGTAAGCACACTCTGTGATGTTCACACAACAATGCAATCTCAGAACATATGCCCTTTGTTAAGCAATACATAACTCTGTGTGTGTGTGAGTGTGGGAGAGAATCTACTACCTGAACACTTGAATTAATTATGTTTATGAAGACGAAGATGATTTTTAAAGACATTTAGATATTTCGACGAATTGAAAACAAATAATCTACTTCAGTTAACCACAGATTAATGAGATAGAAAAGCTAGATTAAACAGCAAATATGATCAAATCATCTACAGCTTAAAACTGAAATCTCATAAAACATTATTAACTCAAATTGTACTCTGATTAAATGACTTATAAATGCTTCATAACTTTTATCATAGTCTACTTAAATTTTCTCAATCCTACACAATTAGAGATTCTAATGTGACTCTATTTTGCATATCTTCTGTATGTACCTGTCCTTCTGCCCAACTAAGTTGTGACACAATGACTCTAATTGTTAATTGTGGCAAATTTATATTCTACAATATACATTTTAAAGTTAATTGTCTAACCTGCACCCAAATGTTTATCACTACACAATTCACAATTGCAAGGGTATGGGGTCAACCTAAGTGCTCATCAACTGATGAGTGGATAAAGAAAAATGTGGTATATATATATCATAAAGTACTACTCAGACATAAAAGGAATGAAATAATGTTTTTTGCAGCAACTTTGATGGAACGGGAGAACATTATCCCAAATGAAGTATCTCAGGAATGGAAAAACAAATACCACATTTTCTCACTTGTAAGTGGGAGCTAAATGATGGGTATATATGGTCATAAAGTGGTGTAAGTGACATTGAAAACTAAGAAGGGAGAAGGGTGGCAAGGGGTGAGGTATAAAAATCTACCTGTTGGGAACAATGTACACTAT
>NW_012137747.1:3243768-3247799 GCF_000956105.1 Propithecus coquereli | reverse complement strand
GATCCTTAAAAAAGTAACATGACATGGCATGAGAGGTAATAGGAAGAGAGAAAGGGAAACAGTAGGTGATTTCCTACCACCCGTCCCCTTACAGTAGCCTTGCTTATCTCTTGGCTATTTCTTGAGCATTCCCGGAATGTTCCCTTCTTTCAACCTCTTCAGTTGCTGTTCCCTGCACTTAGAATACACCTACTTCAGGTAATTCACATGGCTTGATCTCTGGCGTCACGCAGCCTCTGCTATACAACGTGGGCTTTCCTGGTCTCTCTAGTCCCTTGCTGGATTTTATGTTTCTTCATAGCATTTAATCACTACTTGGCATTATATTATTTGTTTATTCCCTCTCGCACCACGGCATCAGGTCCACAAGGGCAGGAATAGTGTTTGTTTTGTTCACTGCTCTGTACCTAATGCCTGACACATAATAGGTGCTAAATAAATAATCTTAAAATGAATGATTATCTAAATATGAATTGGGCTCCAAGATACTTTTAATCATGAATATGATTAAGTAAAATATTTTAAAAGCTATTGTCAGACTTCCACTTCTGAGTATAACAGAGTTATTTATAGATCTGTGCTCGCTGAGAACAACTACACAACCGAATTTAAGAAATTATGTGTACACGTGTTTCAGAGACATTGGAGACCTGCTGAAGCTGGAGGGGCCAAGATTTGGGGGTTGGGGGTGGGAGACAGTAGATCACAGAAAGGTAAACATATATCCCACGGCTCTACCCCTAGAGATATAAGCTGATTTGGAGAATAGACAAGAGACTGAAAATATGGACGTTGCTTGGGTAGAGAGGTGCTTTTGAAGTTAAAGAAACCATCAGGACTTAAGCTAATGGGGCCGTAGAGGCAATGTTAGAGACTCAGAGGCCACGATCCTGGTGAAAAAGGAGGGTGGAGAACTGAACCTGAAATAAGATCTGCTTTTCCCTCAAAACGTTTGCTAAATTCTGAAGATGTTTAAGGTAGGCATGGTTAAGAAATGAAGCAGAATGTCTTGCAGAGGTGAGTGGAATTTTTATTAGTCATGCCACGCTGAGGCAACATTAATGTTCAGTTTCAGGTGCTCACGAGGTAAGGATTAGGGGAGAGTACTCAGTCAACACACTAGGCTGTAACAGTGGTTCCTAAATTTTGCCACATATCGGTAGCACCTGGGAATCCCTTAAAAGTTTTGCTACCTAGCTCCCACCCCCAGACGTTTTTTAATTTAATTGATACGGAATATGACCTGTCTGATTAGCTCTCACTCTATCCACTCTGTGTGGAAAAAAATGGCTGAATCACTGTGATTTTTTTATGCATAGTATCCTGGTTTTAATTTTTAAAAATCACTAGGAATTCCAAGAGACAGAGTGGTTATAAGATATAAAACTAAGAGAAAAAACAAACTGTAGAAACAGACCCCATCAGCAACCCAAATATTGGTATAAGCAAGTAAGGATTTTAACTAATTACTATGTTCAATAAAATAGAGAAAAAAATGCTAAAAAGAAGACAAAAAGATGGAAAATTAAACCAGAGTTGGATTTTATATGTATATATAAAAAGATTTGAATGAAAATTCTAGAACTGAAGAATATAATAATTGAACTAAGAACTTTATGGATAAATTTAACAAAAGATTAGCTATAGCAGAAGAGACAATTAGTGAACTGTAAGGTCACTAGCCAAAATGCAATAAACTATGTTATATCAAATCTTTCATTTAAATTGAACAGAGATTTCTGAAAATTTATATTCCAGAATACATTTTTTAAATGTCAAGACTATGAAGTGCTAATTGGCTCCATAAAAAGATTACCTAAGATCATTGTATTTTCTCACCTCACTTTTCTCATGAGTATATCCTTCTCTCTCAGTTGGAGATGGGGGGAGTTAGGAAGAGTAAAAAGCAGTTAGAATAAATCAGCAACCCACCATTTCAAATTAAAGGCAAATCTTGACACGCCCAACGTGATAATTGCATGTTTGGGAGATACGGTTCTAGGTTTGTGAAGTTTAGTCCTGTGAATAACCAGAGGGCCTGAATCAGGTATGGAATCTGTTGGGGGAATTCAGGTAGGTTCTGAGAAAGTCAGTACTATCCTAGGCTAACTGGCATGAAATTCACTGTCCAGTGAGCATCACAAGAGATTTTTGCTATTATCATACGTGGAACTAGAACATGGGTCCTAGCAGCGTTTGGTCACGAGTCCTCAGGTAATAACATTTGCCATCTCTTATTTTTTGTCAGCCCAGTTGAAAACAACTCCATATCCTACAATGTGGCTTTAAAAGGACCATTTGTTGGAGAAGAGCCTGAAGATTTCCTGAACTGAGAATACAAAGAAAGAGAAATATTCTTGTTTTCAATAACTCTAAATCAAAGAGATAAGAAAGAAGAGATAATGGACGGACGTCCCAATTATAACCGTCAGTGCGATAGGCACAGCATATTTTACAGCACTGTCTCTGTAAAAGCTCAGAATATGTCGCCCCATTGTGGTTTTCAGTAATAAACATCCTGGTATGTAGAGAAAGGAGCGCAGTACCCCCGGCGTGTCAATGGTTTCCAGTACCTAGGGGTTGCCGAGCAAGTCCCCTGAGACTTCGTTCACAAGCACGGCCCAGAAAATGACTGACACAGAACAGTTGCTGTTACTTGTAGGATAAGATGTGGACTAGTTCCAAAGGAAAAGAAAGGCTTTTCTCACATCCATCTTTCAAAATAAAGTAACTGAATAGCTTTAAAAATAACAGCAACAAACAATATATCACCAAAAACCAGGTATCAACTGAAACAATAAACTTCTTTACTCTCTCAGTGGGTGGGAGTCAAAACCAACTGTCAGACTCACATATCTGCTTCTTTTCCATTTTTAACTCAGTTTTCCCTTCAAATGAATCTTGGTGTGGTCTGGGCAGCTCTGAGTAGCAGAGAGCCAGAGAAAGCGACTGCTGCATACAGACAGCAGCCCAAGGAACCCCCTGAACAGTCCCTGACTTCACGGTCCTTTTCCTTCAGTCTATCTTGAGGTCCCATTCCTCTCTAATTATGTTCCCTTTTTTGCCATAGGAATTATTCCACAAAATAAAATATGGCATAAAATATATTCTGGGTTGAATTAAAACCATTAGCCCCTTGAAAAAATCATGCCAAGGAAGGGAAAGAAACAAGCATTTAATAGGCACAAAGGGAAGGATAGGGGTTACCTGGGAATCCTGTTCAACTTTAAATGTTTTTCAAATTAGATTATTTAATGAGTTGAAAGTACAAAAGGAACATAGGTTAGAAAATTAATTTGCTTGTTTTCAGTCAAGAATAATTAGGGCAAATGGACCACGTTTTTCAAGGCTGTTATTTTTCATGGGTTTCACTTAAAACTCATTCTGAAAATCTAATAAAATAAAAATTTCAAGTGCTATTTTGTCCAGAAGTGTGTCTGAGATACAGAGGGAAAAACGAGTTAGGATGCTGCATCTGTAAGATTCTCTGAAGTTTCACAGGCTAGGAATATAGGAAAAGGACAAAATAATGAAGAACAAAGATTTTGAGTCCAAATAAGACCGACCACCATGGAAAGGGTATACACCAGTCTTATTTTTAATGTCGCTTTAGAGTACATTAACTGTTGTGTTTTGATAAATAATAATAACAATGGTATAATATACCCTACAGTTTACAAATTTAATGGGGGAAAACTTGGAAGAAGCAGCGGGTAAAAATGAAAAACACATTCTCCTATTTCTTCTTTTTTTTTTTTTTTCTTTTTTCTTAAAGGTGGTCTTTCCCTGTCCAAAGTGTGACCGTAAGCGAAACGGCCTCATTTCCCCTTCTGCCTTACCAACGCCAACATACCTCATTATGGTCACCGACATGCCGTTCATCTGTCATCTTTTGCTAACTACCACAATTTAGTAGGTGTTTGGTATTCCTGAAGGTAGTGTTTTTCATTAAGAGAGACATTCACACTAGTTCTCTACACTTAGTTGAAGCCAGGGCTTGGTAATGAATCTATTATTTAAATTAATAAACA
>NW_012137747.1:3184607-3242873 GCF_000956105.1 Propithecus coquereli | reverse complement strand
TAAGGGAAGTGCAGATTTCAAGTCGTCTTCCTCCACCCCACCCCCACCCCCAAAAAAACACAGGAGAAGGAGAAAGTAATCAGTAATTGTCTCCTGAGAATTTAGGTTCTGTGGAAAAGAAAAAAGTATTTTTGAAAAAGGCCTGACAATCTTTATGGACTGTCACAGCTAGAAGTTGTCAGACTGTTCCTGCTTGAAAGGTTGTGAGGAACTCATAGGGACAGGAATTAACTTCAACTGTACACCAGGACCCAACCCAGTACCCACACGTAGCAGCCCTCAGCAAACACCTGAGAGGGCAACCCCAAACGTAGGTGCTGCAACACAAATTGTACCTACAGAAGTCAGAATTGTAGTGACTATTTGATGTTTCTGGTAGATGTTAGTTTATGTTTCTAAATGTATCATGAATGATTTTAATACAGTATTATGTAATTATCATTAATGAGAATTTACATCAAAGCTCTTGCTAAATGTAATTTTATAAAACTTAAAACTTCAAGTAATTAACAGTACATATTTGCCTTCTTTAGCACTTAAGGAAAACTCTACATGGCAAGTTCCCAAAGGAGCTTCTTTAGCAGTATAAGGAACTGCTATCTATGATTTGAGAACCATCATATCCCATAAGGAAAAGGCAAAACCAATCTATCAAAGGTAGAATGTGACCCATAAAATGACAATGCAATCTCTTATGAAGTTAGGAAACGTTCTGAAGCTCTGAACTCACTGTCATTTATCGTAAATTAATCTCTTAAGGATTTCCAACAGCCCCTTCAGTCAGGTATTGTCTTTAGTGCTGAAGCAAACGAGAAGGCACCATTTTGAAATCTTGGCATCTCCCTGGCCTGCCCCAGGAGGATGCTGAGCTCTTCACAGAGGCAAGAAAGCATGCACAGAGTATGGACAGGTAGAGGGGAGAGTTCATGGGTCATGAGGAGTGTATACTATTAGAGAAAAGAGGGGAACAAATACCACCTACTAACAAGAGCTGTTGTAGCTCAAGGGCAAAGGGGGTGGGGTATATCTCCCAATTCATAGGACCATGAAAGACACTTTAGAGCAGCATTTCCAAGAGTGAGAACCACAATGTACCAGTAAGGGGTCAGTTGAAGGTAAGAGACACCATTCTAGTTACTTTAAGCAGAGAAGGATGTAATTCAGGGAATCACTGGAATAAGAATAGGCTCCAGGCTGGGCTTTGAGGAATGACTTTCAGAATAACAGTGCAGAACTGGCCTGCTAAGGGAACAACTCTTGCCCCAGTTACAATCAGAGAGCTGGGAGTCTGAAAGCTGCCATGGCAACTGCTGGCTCCAGGATTGGACTGCCCTAGTTGAGATCTAGTAATCAATCAAGAAGCTACCTCTGGGCCTGGCGCAGTGGCTCATACCTGTAAACCTAGCACTCTGGAAGGCTGAGGCAGGAGGATCGCTTGAGGTAAGGAGTTCAAGACCAGCCAGAGCAAGAGCAAGACACTGTCTGTACTAAAAATAGAAAAAATTAGCCAAGCGTGGTGGTGTGAGTCTATAGTCCCAGCTACTCAGGAGGCTGAGGCAAGAGGCTTGCTTAAGCCCAGGAGTTTGTGGTTGCAGTGGGCTATGATGACACTACTGTATTCTAGTCTGGATGACAGAGTAAGACTCTGTTTAAAAAAAAAAAAAAAAAAAAGCTGCCTCTGCTGTGGGTCCTAGAAACATCCCATCCAGGGAGTAGAAGTTATGGCCACAATTCTTGGCTCCAAAGTCATTCTGTATCTGTTATATCTGCACTAGCTAAATGGTGCCTCAAGCCCCACCACCTCTCAGTTCTGGACTCAAATCTTGCACTAGCACAACTAATTGATGACACCTAAATCCCATTAGAAATCATAGCCGCACAGGAATATGGGCAATGTAGGGGGTTTTAGTTTCCTTAACCTGAGAGCTCTTACTATGCTAACATGTGCTATCAATCTCCAGGAATGGAATAAAGGGTGCAGCAATTCCTGAACTTAACTGATCACCAGCCTCCGTTTTCAGTGAGCATCTTGTAGGACTGGAACTAGAGCTCTAGCTCCAAATTCCCAACTGTGCACCCTAAATACCTTATCTCTGTAGCATAAAGTATGTAGTTTCACATTCAGGCTTTTACCATAGCTATCTTGCTAGAATTCAATCATACTTACTATACGTAATATTTGATACTGAGTTACATTAAAAGATAATTTTTACTTTTAAATAAAGGTTTAAATATGTCTTTATAAAAATTATGGTTTGGTTTGGTTTGTTTCTTTTGAGACAGGGTCTTGCCCTGTTGCCCGGGCTGGAGTGACGTGGCGTGATCATAGCTCACTGCAACCGCAAACTCTTGGGCCAGGCAATCGTCCCACCTCTGCCTCCCAAAGTGCTGGGCTTACGGGTGCGAGCCACCACGCCCAGCTATGCGCGCATTTTTAAATGAACAAATGGAAAAAATATCAGAATAAAATGCCTTCAGAAATATGTCCTGCATTTTTTTTCTAAACACATACTAGATAATATGTACCGATGGTATTAACATTAAAAATAATAATAACAGGAGGCAAGTCACACCGTCATTCTCGTTGAATCCCTTCCCTGTGTGCAGACCATTTTCTTCCCCCAAGGAAGTTTTCACAGCACGGCTCTGCACTCTGTGGACGGCCATTCCTGGACACAGCGAAGTGTCGTTCAGTTGACAGGGAGCCCATCAGCGCAGCACCTAATTACTTGCACAGGCAGGTTGCTCCAGCATGAAATGGGGCCCCGGGGGAAAGGCTCACCTCCTTTGCCTCAAATTCCCTGAAGCATCCCTTTACAAATATCGGTCAAGTGTGAGCCAAGTCCCTGGTCCTGCCAATGTAAAGGCACTTTCGTCCCTTGGGCAAAAACTGCCAACCGTAATGGGTTCCAGCTGTTGCACGCTTGAGTGCCTGCTCAGCCAGTCTGCAGCCTGGCCTGGCATTTCAAAGGGCTCCTACCAGGCCTGTGTCACCCCCATGCAGAAGGTGACGCTGGGTTTGAACATGTGGTCCTGCCCCGTTGATGTGAGTTACCTCCAAGGGAAAGGAAATCGCTTCCTTCCGGCTGCGTGGCCTGGCCAGAGAGCTCAGGAGCTCCGATTACCTGGATCACTCGGGAGGCCGCCACCGGAAAGCAGCCCTGGATCAGCTTGGTTAAGGCGCCAATTTCAGCAACACAAGCAGCGCTCAGAGGACCCGAGGCAGGGCGAATATTTTCGTCTGAAAATCTCTGTAGCTCTTGGAGACTTTTACACTCCAGCATATTATGAGGTGAAAATCCTGTGGACATTTGGGCTACACAGAGAAATGATCAGTATTTGGTATTCACTGCACAGAAATAGATGTGTGTGTGGAGTGGGTTTGGGGGTGGAGGGAAGGCAAGAACCTAATCCTGCGTGCAAATTCTGTCTCGTTTGCTGCTGAAATTGTCTTCGTCGCTGCCTGCTGGTGGAGCATCAGTTGAACCAGCAGACTTCATTCCCTCCATACCTAGCTGACATTTTAACCCCAAATTTCTCTAGAGAAATGGCTAAATTGCTCAGAAAACCGAGCTAGTCAGACATTTTTATGCCACACACACAAGTCTTTGCCCCAATTTACTAAATTGTTTTAAGTTTCTATATGACATGTAAGTTAACAAGTTTCAATAAAATGATAACAAAGCATTCCAAAGTAAGCCGTGTAGTCTCGGAGTCACAAACTGTCAGCCAAGAGGCCATATTCTAGCTGCAGAAAGTTAGGCTTGGCCTGCGCAGTGCTTTTAAAAAGAAAAAAACTGAGCCAACATTTAGAAATCCGGAAATAGTATATTTTTTTTAAATAAGGATATCAGAGGTGTTTGTTTTAAACCAGAAGATCTGACAAGACCAACTGCACCCTTCACAGGAGGAAACTGGATTCCTGAATTGCTACTGCCTGTTGGGGGAGGGGGAGGTGGCACCAGGACCC
Source organism: Propithecus coquereli (assembly GCF_000956105.1). Taxonomy (NCBI): domain Eukaryota; kingdom Metazoa; phylum Chordata; class Mammalia; order Primates; family Indriidae; genus Propithecus; species Propithecus coquereli. The sequence continues at coordinate 3,238,903 of NW_012137747.1, read as the reverse complement.
CAGGCTCCACCAAGGCCTGCGATCCCACCCTGAGGCCGAACAGCCTCTGGTGTTTATCATGTTGCTTGAGCTGTGGTTTTTCACAGTGTTGAATTGTTTCCCTGCACCTACGTCTCTGTCATAGATAAGAAAGAAAAATGCGAAAGATCATATTCTCTTTCTTAGGCCAGGCCTGATTCGCTCATTTAAGATACCTGCCTGGCCCTGTTCAGAGTTTGTCATCCCAAAAGACTAAAAATGTTCTTTTAAGGGAAAAGCCACAAGGGCTTGCTCACACTCAGGGCCAGGCATAGGCACCACTGTTAAGAAGGTGAGTGTGTCTCAGCGTAGGGCTTGCCACCTGTCCCCAACCTTGCCTCTACCTATGTCCCCAACCCAGCCCCCTGGGGAGGATCTCAGCTATGTGTGCAGAGGTGGTGGTTCAGGTTCTAGATCAGCATTTTTCATGGACCATAAAGAATCATAAAATCAATTTAATCAGTCACAATCAGTTTTTTTAATAAAGGAATGGGATACAATAGAAAAATATCAAAATTCATCAGATATAGTAATGGTATTAAGGACTGTGAATTTGTTGTTCACATACACACATGTGTATTAGGTGGCTGTTTTAAAAAATGCCTCCTGTGCGTCATGGACAAAAAGTCAGTAACCCTGCTCGAGACCAGTGGTCCCAGATCCTGGGAGCCCATGACACCTTGGTTTCTGGGAAGGTCGTGAATCTGAGAGCCTGTCAGCCTTTCTAAATGCTTTGTAGAATTTTGTGGATGAGACATGCTCAACGAAACACCCACAGGAAAATAACAAAACTAGATGAATACTTTTGAAAAATCTTTTAAATTCCTTTGAGCTACAAGAAAGTAAAAGATATCCCCAGAAGCTGAGCACCAGGTGAAAGCAGGAATCTGGAGACATGAAGGGACGATGAGGACACTGACTGCCCCCGTGTCTGCAACCCCAGGTCTCCTAACCCCTCTGTCAGCTACTCACACCCAGGGGCTGGAGGGAGATGCCCACCTGAAGCTGAGGCCTCAAAGGCCAAATGCTCAGTGAAGGGATGAATGAAGGAGCCCATAGAGGGATGACAGCAAAGAAACTCCATAACCGTCGCACTGGGTGGACTGACAAAAGAAAAATCCCTGATAATCTGAAATGACAAAGTGGCCCTCATTTGGGTTTACAGAACAAATTCATATTATCATTGAGAATTAATTTTAGAGTAGCCTCAGGCTAATAAGGGGCTCAAGTGCCTTGCAGAAGAAAATCCTAATCCTCTCTGGGAATGAGCTTTTATCTGGATCTCACCCATGGAACATTCATAAAAATTGAACATATATTTATCTGTAGATACAACTCAACAAATTAATTCCTGTTCATTAGTTCAAAATAAAAGAAAAAAAAAACTCAACAAGTGTCAGAGGACGAGTATCACACAGATTAAATTCTCTGACTACCATGTAATTAAATGAGAAATCAGTAACAAAATAACTAAAAATATCCCATATTTTAGAAATTTAAAAAAAACACATACTTTCAGATAACTCTTGGGTCAAAGAAGAAATCATAATGGAAATCAACATACTTAGACTGAACAGTAGCAAGAAACTTTATATCAAAACTCAGGAGATGCACAGCCCCTTGTTTAATTTCATCAATCATGCCAAATTAACAGATTTGGGGTGTTTTTTTTAATCCTTTTTCATTCTTTTGCTTGAGACATAATAGCTAATTGATATACTACTCTTTTTAGGAACAATTTAACTGAAGTGGAATTAATCCCTTGTCAGTGACATCATTTTTATTCAGAATCAATTATGTATCCCTGAAAACAACTTTATCAACAGACTTTCATAAAAGAGCAACCACCAGTTAGTTTAGAGAGGAGACCATAAACTTGAGAGCAAAGGACAGACAATCAATATGTGAGCAAAAGGTATAATATTAATATGTTAGTTTTCTGGTTATTTTTGACATGGGCAGGCCTTAAAAATATAGCTTACTTCTCTATCTTCTGTGGTACTATGTTCTATTGTACTGTAAATTTATTGTTCCTGGCGCAGGATGACCTATTTCACCCAGACCAAATTAATATAAACAAGCCAGGGCAAAGAAGTTTGGCACACAGAAATTGGGGATGGGAGGATGGGATTAAGAATAGAATTCTTACTAAATGAATAAATTACATTCCAAACATACCATAACTAAATCTTTTAAAGTAGAAGTTGCAAGGGATGGAATATAGGATACAATTAAAGGATTCCTGGCAAGGAAATCTGGAAGCCACTGTTCTAGACTCTTCTTTTTTGATCCTAATTAAAAAAAAAAAATTATTCCTCAGAGATCTGCTTTTAAAATAATAATGAACTAATACGATAAGGTAATTTATAGTATTAATAATTCACTGAAGTATTCTTCCTGGTTAATCATGTTTATATGCGTTTGTAAATATTACCTTAAGGAGTCAATGCCTCTGTCTAAAGGAGTGTCTGTAAGGACAGGAACCTCAAGACTTGGCAAAACATTTGGGGACAGTTATGAACCAAAGGTTGCCTATGGAGTCCCCCTCAGAAAGGGTGGTGTAGTCCCCTCCTTGGCCTGTCCAGATGACTCCCAACTGAAGTCATTTATGTCAACGTTTTGAAGAGTGTTGTAAGTTATATATGTGCAAATTATCTGCAAAATCCTCAAGCAGCCTAATAATAATAACAACTACATATTTAGGCCAAATCTACTACTTCACAATCGTTTTTCAGATTTCTGTCCCAGAGCGCAGGGTCAATTTCAATCTTACCGATTTTTCCCCCTATCTCTGCCTTCTCCCAAATTCTCAGATGTGGGTGCCCACACTCCTGTTTCTCCTACCAGCCCTGTTGGCTTCCCCAGCCCACTCCAAGTCCTGAGGCAATCAGCCTCAAACATCTAGTGACGGTTAGAATTCTCTTCCAAATTCAGGTGATCCTTGCATGAATTGAGGAATTTATGAAAATCCAAACCTAGAGTCTCCTTCTTTATCCAACACATTAAGGCCTGAAGCCCCCAAGAACCGTCCCTGAATAGATGCTCTCCCTACCTTATACTTCCCAACTTGGCCAGGTCATGGTTTGGTTTCTGCCATTCCAACTTGTTTTCTGCCTTCAATTTCTGCCATACCAAATTGGCTTCTGCCATAATATCTGCCCCTAAGTTTCACCCAGTCTCCCCTGTGACCAAGCCTACCTGCTATTCTGTCTTGCTCCTTCCTTTTCTTTGGGATTGGAGTTCTGCCTGCTGCCTCCTCCAATACCTGAGGTTGGGATATGAATAACTGAGTCTCCTGAATATAAGTGGCCCACACACCTGACTCCCACCTGGATTCCTGACACTCTCACTTCCGACTGGAAGTCCCTAGAATTGTGCTTCTGATGGGGTTGTCTCTTTGAACAATGCTTCAGCTTCCCAACTTCCTCCTTAAACGTGGCTCTGCAGGATTATCCTCCACTCCTTCCATCCTAAGTCTCAAGCCACATCCTGGTACCATCATCTTCCTTCTCTATTTCCTGTTCCTAGAAACAACCCATAATGCCTTGCACTAAAGGAAAATCAACATACAGTTTCTACGTTGTAAGAACATCCACAAAAGGAAAGCTCCAGGCATCTGTTTTACCTCTTTTATTGACTGTGAAGCGATGCTCTTGTATTTCGTGGCTCTCCTGACCAAGGACTGTTCCAAAGTACCTAGAACACATCCTGTGAGTTTTTGATATTTTTGTAGCCATCTGCTTTATACTCCTGTCTTCTAGATTTTCCCAGTTTAGGTTGTGTGTCTCCATGGTTGACCTGTCATGCACAGCCTGAGAAAAAGTGGATACTTAACGAGGACTTATAAGCGCTATTTGAAAGATCTGCTGGTCTTCATTTGGCTTCTCACTAAATGCTCCCCTTCATGGACACAGTAAATGTTCAATCTATCCTATGAAGTTCTCAAACATAGCAAAATCCATTAGTTCTTCTGTTATAGATGAAAAACCACTGTAAATTAATAAAGCAATAAACCATAAGAACCACAGTCAGTGCTGAAAAAAGATATAATTTTAAAAAGCATTAGATTTTGTTTAATAAAATCAGAATGAGGTCCTAGTTCTTTCTTGGGCAAATCATTTAACCTGAATTTTTGTTACCTCTTGTAAAATGGGGAGCAAGAAGGAGGACAGTACATTAATCTACCTCTAAGATCATTTTGAACACAATAAATGCTAGGATTGTCAAAATCCTATCACTATACAAAGCACTTTGGAATCACGATGGCAATATCAGCAGCTGCCCTGGATGTAACACTCAGGCCCAGGGTGTTAAGCTAAGTGTCCTTCACTGGCGCCCACGAGATGGGCACCGTTCAGCCAAGGAGACTGAGACACCAGCATTAACCACAGCTCCGCACCACCTCTCCTATGGCCACGGGTTTTGTTTTAATTTTTAGTTTTCTGTTAAGAGAGCCGCGTTAAATGAATGAAAAACCAAAACCAGCAAACAAAGGGCATGGGTGTGTCAGAAAAAGTGGAGATGAGCCAAAGGTTTCACCCCCTTTCACCCACTTATACCTTACTGTGCTCTTGGAGCTTCTCCCTCAGGACTTCTTGGCCACATTTTTCACAGTGAACTTTTCCAAGATGCTTTAGTCGAAAGTGATACTTCAGAGCCGTGCAGCTGACAAAATCACTCCCACAGAGTTCACAGTTATAGAATTTAAGAGCCCACATTCTTGCCCAGCAGAGTAGTTGAGTTAGATCCTATTGATGACAAAGACAAAAAGCACCAGCCCTTCGAAGAAACTCTAGTTTCTTATAGTGAACTAAAATAAAGACATTATTTCTAGTGTGCTAATTGTGCTCCAGCACATAAATGTTTTCTAAGGAATTTATCCCTCACTAAAATCAAATACAGCATCACAAAAACATCCATTTAGATCCGCTGCTTGTAACTTGGGTCTATAAAGATTAGCGAGGCTAGAAAAACAAATGCAAAATTGTGTAAGTATATATGTACATTTTTTCTAAGAATTTCAAATGGATCCATGACCCAAGAGATGTTATCAATAAAAACTGCTGATTAAGATATTACCTCTATTCAGGGGACTCTCTAAGAGCCATTGTTTCTCCTATTTTTACCATCCAGTGAATTCCCGTATTTGGGAAAATTATCATGAGCAATGATTTCTGTCTTTTGAACCACTCTCTGAATTTTTTTTAAAAAGAAAGAAAAAATAATTTGTACCGAGAGACGGAACAAGAAGAGGACGTTGGTGACTCCAATCTCTAGCTGACTGCTTCCAAAACTGTTTATTTTTTTGTTGCCAAGCAACTCCACTTGCATTTCTAATAACTTGTCTGACGCTTAGAGCTCCTTCCTCAGAGTGAAGAATTATGGGATTTGTAGTTACCAGTTTTGTAGCAAGATCCAACTTTTTCAACTGAACTAACAAATAAACTGTATGCATTTATTTTGCATTTGCTGCTGTAACAAATTACTACAAAATTTTAGTGGCTTAAACACACAAAATCATTATCTTATAGTTCTGTAGGTCAAAGTCTGACATGAGTCTCACTGGACTAGAATGAAGGCATTGTGCTACGATTCCTTTCTGCAGGCTCTGGGTAGGATCCACTTCCTTGCCTTTTCCAGCTTCTAGAGGCTGCCATGTTGAAGGGGAGGGATTTGTGGTAAGAACTGAAGAGTTATTACAAAGGGGTCCTGAGAACAAAAAGTTTGAGAACTCTATTCTAATGTAGTTACATTTTGTTTAACTTATTTCTTATTGAGATATAATTTAAATACCATAAAATTCATCACTTTAAATTATATAATTCAATGGTTTTTAGTTTATTCATAAGGTTGTACAATCATCACCTGTATCTAATTCCAGAACATTTTCATCACCCTATAAAGAAACCCCATACCCATTAGCAGTCACTCTACATACTCCTCCTCCCACCCTCTGGTAGCTGCAAATCTATGCTTTGTTTCTATGGATTTGCATGTTTTGAACATTTCACATAAATTAAATCATACAATATGTGGCTTTTTGTGTGTAGCTTCTTTTACTTAGTATAATGTTTTCAACATTCATCCATGTTATAGCATGTATCAGTGCTTTATTCCTTTTCATGGCTGAATAATATTCTATTATATGGATGTACCACATTTTTTAATGCATGATGGACATTTGGGTAGTTTCCACTTTTTGACTATGATAAATAATGCTACTATGAGCATTTGTGCATTCATGTACATGTTTTTATATCAACAAATGTTATGAATTCTTGGGTATATACTTACAAATGAAATTTCTGGGTCCTATGGTAACTCTATGTTGTACCTATCGAGGAACTGTGTAATTTTTTTCCACATTGTATGTGATGAGTTGCTTCTCCCTTGTGGTTTTCATGATTCCCTATTTTGTGATTTTGAGTTTGCTGTGTCTAGGTGTGGATCTCTTTGAATTTATTTTATTTGGAATTCATAAAGCTCCTTGGATGTGTAGATTAATGTATTTCATTAAATTTGGAAGTTTTTAGCCATTATTTCTTTAAAAATGATTTCTATCCTCTTCTCCCTTCTCATTTTGGGACTCCCATTATGTATATGTTGGTATGTTTGATAATGTCCTACAGGTCTCTGAGAGGCTTTGGTTTTTTTCTTCATTCTTTTTTCTTTCTTTTCCTCAGATCAGATTATATCAATCAACCTATTTTTGAATTCACGAATTCTTTTTTTCTTTTTGAGACAGAGTCTCCCTCTGTTGCCCGGGCTAGAGTGCTGTAGCATCATTGTAGCTCACAGCAACCTCAAACTCCTGGGCTCAAGCAATTCTACTGCCTCAGCCTCCCCAAGTAGCTGGGACTACAGGCATGCACCACCATGCCTGGCTAATTTTTTCTCTATATATTTAGTTGTCCAGCTAATTCCTTCCTATATTTAGTAGAGACGGGGTCTCACTCTTGCTCAGGCTGGTCACGAACTCCTGAGCTCAAAGGATCTGCCCGCCTTGGCCTCCCAGAGTGCTAGGATTACAGGCGTGAGCCACCGCGCCCAGCTGTGAATTCATGAATTCTTTATTCTGCCTGTGCAGATCTGCTGTTAAGCCCCCTCTAGTGAAATTTTAATTTCAGTTATTGTACTTTTCAACTTCAGAGTCTCTACTTGGTTCCTTTTTATGATTTCTTTACTGATATTCCCTATTTCGTTAGACATCATTCTCATATTTTCCTTCGGTTCTTTAGACATTGTTTCCCTTAATTCTTTGACTACTTTAAAAATAGTTGATTCAGGCTTTGTCTAGTGAATCCAACATGTGGGTTTCTTCAGGGACAGTTTCTATAAATTGGGTTTTTTCCTATGTATAGCTTGTACCTTCCTATTTATTTGTACATCTAATTTTTGTTGTTGAAAATCGCACATTTCAAATACTATAATGTGAAACTATGGAAATCAGATTTTCTCCCCTTTCAGGTTTTGTTGCTGTTTCTGCTACTGCTTGTTGTAGTAGTTTGTTTAGTAACTTTTATGAACTAATTCTCTAAAGTCTGTATTTTTGTTGTGTGTGGTCAGTGAAGTTTCTACTTGGCTAGCTTAGTGGTGATCTAATGATTGGACAGAGGTTTCCTTAAATACCTAGATCCAATAGGTCTCCTAGTCTTGCTATGGGGCTGTGTGTGCACGTTAGGAATGCCTTCAACATTCAGCTAGGCAGTTGACAACCCTGCCTCAGCCTTTACTTCCTGTTTCATGGAGTCTCAAGGTCAGTCATGGGTGCAAGTTTTGAACTTTCTCAGGTCTTTCCTGGGCATGTGCACGGCCCCGGGCATGCACATGGTCTTCTAGATTCCCAAGAATATGTTGGAATTTTTATATAAAGCCATTGTGGACATTTTATTTCTCAGCTTTTCCTTTTAAGCTTTTTGGCTAGTCTACTATTTGCCCCATTGTCTTAAGCAACCAGATATTAAAACATTTGACAGACTCTGTTTCTTCTCCTCCAGAGGCTTTCAGCACTGAGCCAGTTGAAGTGAGGTCATTCACTTGACCAAACAGGTCAAATAATGACGATTCTTTGGGAATGAGGTTCATTCTGTTCCCTCCAGTACCTGGAATGCAGGCTGTTATTTTCCTAGCCTGGTGCTGAGCAGGAAGTGGGTCTGGGGTAAGTTAAAACGCTACAAAGCTTATTGTTCTTACTGAGATTCCCCTGTTTTTCTTAACTAAACACTCCCTGGGATTCTGTAAGTCTTTGGTTAATTTCCAGATTTTTGAAAAAAATGGTTCTCATAATTTTTGCATGTTTTTTCCTTGCTTTTTTATGAAGAGAATGAATTTTCAGAGGTCCTTACTCTGCCATTTTCACTGACATCACTCTGTAATTACATTTTGAATATTTCCTATAGTAAAACTTGGAAGACGGTAAATTTTTTTTTATTCATCATGGGCTTTCCTTTTTCTAAATTATGAAAGCAGCACATACTAACTGTAAAATGTTCAAATAATACAAAATATCTAAAACCTAAGTCCCTTGTTTTGTGTACCTCCTTTACCCTCTGCCTCAATACTTCCTTCATCCTACTACTTCTAGGAAATTATCGAGCACCTACTATATGTAGTTCAAGGTGGGCAAGCTATTGATTTGGTACCTTGTTTATGTTAATTGAGTTCTTCTAGTGTTTGCATACCTGAGAACGCTCCCCCAGCAGATGAGTAAACCAGATTACAGCTTCTGTAACAGCCATAGAAGATGTTCAAATGCAAGGCCTAGTGAGCAAAGCAAATACCACCAAACAAAAGTTTCTTCTAAGTGAGAAGTGAGTTTTACCACTAAGTGCAGTGACAAAAGCAGGGTAACAACTCCAGAAGCAGGGATGACTTTGCCATCCTTGTATGCATTTCGTGTTGTATGCAGAATGTGCCCTGGCTGTCTGCGCAGTCCTGATTACTAAAGAGCAAAGTAGATCTGTGCTTATGGTCTGTACTGATGGAGAAAGGGGCTACACCACATGTACTACCTGACTAAACTTCTTAAACATCTCTTTTAAATATTCTTTTCCTCTTCACTTCATCCAGTAGCTGCTTAAATATCTGTCCCTATTCTTTCCTCCTCTCTTCCCAAGGCTACCCATACCTTTACAAAAAAGTATCTGCCTATGCATTCCCTTGATCCACCTGCTTCCTTCCACCCCATCCCCAGCCCCTGGCTGGCCTGCAGAAAGCAAGGGAGGGGCCCCACGTGGCTCAGAGATGCTGCTTCTCTCCCAGAAGGGTCTGCACAAGTGGACCATTAGCATGCATGGAGCATCACCAAGCTCGGCCTTCTAACTTAGGAAGCTCCTGTCTCAAATGTCATCACCTTGAACAAACACCTGTGGAGACAGGAGCTGCAAAAATCACACAGGTAATGTTTGCTGAAGTGCCTTCTCCCACAAAGTCCAGTAATACTCTCAAACACCCACCCTTCTTACTAGGTTAACCTGGTCTGAATTGCACATTCTGTTTTTCTGCCAATTACTTGGAGAACTGGTCTGGTCACAGGTGAAAGAGGAAGTGTTCCTGGAGCCAGCTGTAGGCTGAGGAGGCTGAGCTGCAGTTCTCTGCTGCATATTTGGGGTAACGCCACTTGGAACTACTTTTCATGGTAAACTAACAGCACGTGTGCCAGCCTTGTTACGAGTCGGGCAGGCTCACGGGCTAACTCGGGACAAACAAGGAACACTTTTGAGGATCAGCACTGTCCCTGCCTACCCACTAGGTCCCCTGTCATACAGATCCTAGGGAAGATCCTTGCCCGCAGGGACCTGACTTAGTGTTTTCAGCCCTGCCATGAGAGTGAAGCCTGCCCTGCCTCCTCCTGCAGGGCATTCTGGCTGCCTTGGGGAGGCAGCGCCTTCCACAGCCCCTGCTGCAGCCAATCTTACTCAAGATGGCGCAACTCCCTTTCTGGTCATCTTCTGGCCAGTGGAAATTTCTAGGCTCCCTAAATCAGGTCATAGATGAGCCCAGCCTCTTTACAGGAAGGTGTAGGATGTCCTTTAAAGCTAAACATCTCTTTCCAAATACAAAAAGAATAACTCCCATTTAGGCCCCTTCACCTGAAAATAAATTTCTTTAGTGTCCTTTCCCAAGGGACACATTTCTCAGGATTTCTTCAATTTCATTGGAATTTTCCCCGGTCTCTGTGTGAATCTGGGAGCTTCCATGAGGGCTGTGTGGACTCTAAAACATCTCAGGACAGATGGGTCTCTCTGGCTGTTCCTGGTCACTCCTGGTGAGCACTGGGCAAGGACAGATGCCAGCAGAGTCCCCCCACCCCACCCCAGTCCAGCTGAAAGTGCATCCCAAGCACATTCTAGAAGACTGGAGCAGACTGTGCTTAATGTAAAGCAAGGACCTTGGAGACATCAAAGAACAGAATTCCTGATTACTGAGGCCAGAGGGCAGCAATTGAAATAACTGTGGCGAGTGCCTGTCATCTAGAAGCCAAGCAAACAGTGCATTTCCTGTGTGACACATTTAATTGATTACGTTCTGGGACTTCATCTATGGGCTTTCCACTCCAGAAGGCCACAGACCCTCTCTTTTATTGAACTTAGGTGTAAGTCAAGACTTCCTGAGTTACAAGTCTATCTTGAAAACACTCTCCTTATTCTTGCTTAGCCACACAGAGGAACTCAGACAAGAAAGCACTCTTACAACTCAGGCTGAGGTGAGCCAAGCTCATTTATTGCTAATTAGAATTTAGGGGAAACAGGCAATTAACTTCCCACCTCCTGTCATTCACTCGGAACCCCCTTAGGAGCGAATATCTGTGTGGTTATTCAGCATGGATCAAAAGTGCCTCTGGTTCCCAATCAGTGACAAAGGGCACTAAATGTGGCACTTAAGCCGCATCTGGTGAGAGGCCTTCACTTCTCACATTCCACAGCACACCCGAACGAGCAGAGGGAGAATTCTGGCTGGGAACGAGTGTCCCCCTGACACTCCCCCATAGAGGCGGTTGTAGAGTTACTGAAGTAGGCTGCTGTGCTACCAGCCTCATAGCTGAAAGTCTCCCACTGCAACACCCTTTGCTTCTGTTCCACATGAACCCAAGTGCCCTCGACTGTCTACCACCCACCACGCAGGCAGTGTTTATAAAACCCAGGTGGCATTCTCCCGGCCACAGCCAGCTGCTCACATTACAGAGTCAAACCTCACGTACCCACGTAGCTCAGGGCCTGGGGCATAGTAGATAGATCACAATATTTATTGAACGAAGGATCCATGAAAAGCGTTTTAAAAGTGTGTCCTGACTTCCTTCTTCTACTGGTTCAGTTTATGGCTGCTTTCCCTCACCCAAAGTTAGGATGGGCTCAGATATTATAAGCCAATTTTCATATTAGCCTGGAAAAACATAGGAAGAAAAAAATCTGTTGCCAGTCTACAGAGGTAGATAAAGATTTCTTTTACAGGAAAAAATGCATTTGTTTGAAATAAATATGTGTTGATACGCTGCTTGCAGTAAGGGGTGAGGCTCCAAGGAGTATGTCCACATAGCAAAAGGCCACAAACGGGTCCTACAAATCTTGCGGCCAGCTGCTAATTCCAGGCCATTAGTTTTGTGGAGCTCCTAATGCGCTTGGCCGTGTACATCTAGAAGTGGAGGCTGAGACACGATGCCGTAAGGGAGGGAAAAAATTTCAAGTTCATGGGAATGTCTAGAAACAGGAGTGAGGAGTCAGCAAAGCCTGGGTGTGTGTGTGTGTATGTGTGTGTGTGTGCACGTGTGCTTTGGGTGAGGAGGGTAGGTCAAAAGATCCCCCAGAAATGGCAAGGCAAAGGAGAGGCTCTGGAGAACAGAAACATCAAGACAGGATGAAGCTGTCTGTCACGGCATGTGAGAGTAACTTCCCTCTCAGACACTCCCCCCAGTAACATCTTGGAGAAAATCTGCATCGCTCAGTAATGCTTTGGCTTTAGTGTATTTTGTGGGAAGGAATCTTGAAGAGATGCTAAGTTCTGAGTGTAGGTTTGCTCCAGGCAGAAGAGAGATCACAGACCAGTACGCAGGCAGAGGAGCATCAGTGGGCACCTGGTTATGCCTCCTCAAAATCACCAAGTCAGTGAAATTGATGATTTGTAAATTCTTTGTTTTAATATTGTCTCTTTTCTCCTGTGAACCTCTTGAAGGTAATTGTATATCTATACACAGAAAAGGTACAGTAAATAAATACGTGGTATAAAGGATAAAAAATGGTACACCTGTGTAGGGCACTTACCATGAATGGAGCTTGCAGGACTGGAAGCTGCTCTGGGTGAGTCAGTGAGTGGTGAGTGAGTGTGAAGGTCTCGGACATTACTGTACACCACTGCTGACTTTATAAACACTGTACACTTAGACTACACTAAATTTACATGAAAAGTCTTTCTTCAATAAATTAAACTTAGTTTACTGTAACATTTTTACTTTATAAACTTTTTAATTTCAACTTTTTGATCCTGTTGTAATAACACTTAGCTTAAAGCACAAACACATGGTAGAGCTGTACAAAAATTCTTCATGTCCTTATAAGCTTTCTTCTGTTTTTAAATTTTAAATTTCTCTTTTACTTTTTAAATTTTTGTTAAAAACTAACACACGTTCGTATTAGCCTAGGCCTATAAAGGGTCAGGATCAAAAAGATGACACTAGGCAATAGGAATTTTTCAGCTCATTATAATCTTATGGGACCACCAGGTGCAGTCTGTCACTGACCGAAATGTTGCCATGCGGGATATGACTGTGCTTTAGGAAGATGGTTCATTTTCATCTCTTACTTGTAGTCGGTGAAGGTAATGTTTATGACCCTTCCACCCAGCTCATCAACACTGCACTTGTCCGGTCAATGCTAACCACTCTGACCCATTCTGATATCCTCTTTGGTGGCGACAGTGTCTATCTGAACCTCTTGACATTAGTGCCTTCCACCTGAGACGAGATCACTTTAACATGGCCCCCTTCCTTTAACACACAAAAAAGGGCTACTGTTTTGAGACCACTCCGTTTGGATCATTCACACCAGCATCAAGTTTAAAAGTGAAAACATTAGGCTAGCTTAATTTAGTTCTGCACTCAGCATTAATGAAACACCTTTCAATAATATTCTCTTCTCCAAGGAAACAGTGTTCTGCAGGCGATTGCACATCATTTGTCTCAAAAGTGATACACACAATTGTTTCTAATGTAAACGCATATACAAATTTAACATGTAATGTTATGTGGGATTTTTAGCTCAACTATAACCTCTGGTGCCCTTCATCTGTAAAATGAGGGAGTTAGACCAGGTCATATAGAAAGTTCCTTCTAGCACTATCAGAGATCCTCAAACATTTGGCCAATTTCTCTGCATCATGCCATCTAATGCATAAGTTGCATACAATGTTTTCTAGCTAGAATTGAGACTTGGGCATGGCTGATTCTTCTGCATATTTAAGGAAAATAGAGATAAGGAAAGGAATATTTGTTGAGCACCTGTGAAGCACTAGGTCTATTTTCCCATGTACCTGTGCCTAGTGTTATTACTGAAAAGTAGGCATTATTATCCCCATTGCAGATTAGGCAATATTCAGAATCTTCTATTGTACCTAGTTTTAACTAACCAAATTCAGCAACAGTCAGGATTTAATTTCAGTGATAAAACCTACATACCTGCATGATTTTTCTAGTATACTACAATGCCTTTCAAACAAATGAAATCCCTGCAAACTTAAAGCTTAAATTTATAAAAAGATTAGACTGAAATTATTTCTGTAATTTACTAACGGGTAAGCTATACAACCTTATTCAATTAAAAAAAACTAATTTCAATCTGTAACTGAACATGCAAATACTGACATCCATACACCTCAGAAAGCAGTTGACGGGTTTTTGTTTTTAGTTGAGTCAGGGTTTTGCTCTGTCACCCACACTGGAGTACAATGGCACAATCACAGCACACTGCAACCTCCAAGTCCCAGGTTCAAGCAATCCTTCTGGCTCAGTCTCCCTAGTAGCTGGGACTACAAGTGCAAACCACCTTGCATGGCTAATTTAAAAATTTTTTTTGTAGAGATGGGGTTTCGAAATGTTGCCCAGGCTGAACTTTGAACCTCTGGCCTCAAGTGATCCTCCTGCCGTGGCCTCCCAAAGTGCTAGGATTACAGGTGTGAGCAACCATGCCCAATTGACAGTTTTAACAATAACAGTTGATATTTAGTATTCCCGAGCCAGGCATTGTGCTAGGCAACTTATAGGTATTTTATTTAATGTGAATAACTCCGCAAGGTAGGTAGGTAGGATCTCAATTTTATAAACAGAGAAAACTGACACTAATAGGAATTAGTAACAACTCTCTCTTTAAATAAAAAATGATTGAACCAGAAATCAATTCTAGTCCTAATTGATGTCTTTTCTCCATAGCCTCTCAAGTATTTTAATTTCTTGAAATCATTACTTTTTGTTATGTGATAATAATATTCCAATAATTTTGCTCAAATTAAAAGTACAGAGGCCTTGGAGATAAAGAAAATGAAGATATGAACGGCCTCTGAACCCTCTGGGCAGCCAACGTGCAATTCTGCAAGTAGGACTCAGGGATCACTTCAGCTATGTTCACATAGGAGAAGAGCAACAGCATCAGAAAACATTGAACAAAAGGGCTTTCAATTTCCCACACTTGGTTTGTACACAGACGGTTACTTTAATAAGCAACACACTGACCCCCACCCGGCCACTAAGTAGTCTTTCCTGTGCTCATGTGGCCTCTCGTATGTCCCCTGACTTCCTTTCAAACTAAGCCTCCTGATGCTGCCGCCTGCTCATCAACAGTCCAACTATGACGACGCTATTTTATTAGGTTATCACGTATGCTCTCTCCTTTTATAAAAATGAGTGGGAAAGCAAGAATGAAACTTACTATATGTGTAAGCCACAGTCCTGGATATAATTCAACTCAGCCAACAACAGAAATCACAGGAGTCCCAAAAGTGTATTTAGCTTCAACTGGACTTTGGCCAGTTGACTCGATGTCATCCATGACAAAAATAATAAAAGTAAACAAGCACAAAGCATTGGGAACATATCACCAATCATGGGCTCTAGAGGGTGGGCTGTAATTAATGACTTAAAAGTATGTTTTTGCTCTCTGGCAATGAAACATCTCTTCACAGCATGTAAGTTAACTGTTCAACTTGCACACTTTTAGTTAACACCAGAGGCTTTTGGAGTGTGTGTGTGCGTGTGTGTTGAGGGGGAGGGATTTATGGTAAGAATTGAAGAAGTAAAGCAAAAACAAGATAAAAACAGATCACTATTCTGTACCATGAGTTCTAAAAATGATTTTGAAAAATAGAGAAAAGTTATTATTATACTATTCATACAAAGTCTATTGGAACCAAAGTGTTCTTAAATTTATAATGAGTTTTAGTTCAATTGTTTAGTGCCTATATCAGTGAATATAAAAGTATAAAAAATTTAACCAGGCCACGCACGGTGGCTCATGTCTGTAATCCTAGCACTCTGGGAGGCTGAGGCAGGAGGATTGCCTGAGCTCAGGAGTTCGAGACCAGCCTGAGCAAGAGTGAGACCCCGTCTCTACTAAAAATGGAAAAATGAGCCGGGTGTGGTGGCGTGCACCTGTCGTCCCAGCTACTCAGGAGGCTGAGGCAAGAGGATTGCTTGAGCCCAGGAGTTTGAGGTTGCAGTGAGCTATGATGATGCCACTGAACTCTACCCACGGCGACAGAGTGAGACTCTGTCCCAAAACAAACAAAAATTAACCAGCAGCTTTTGATCAAAAATTCCACAATTTCTCAGAACATTTTCCCTATACATTAGTAATGATCATCGATAAGAGATTTTAAAAGGGCATGGCATCAAGGTTTTGTGCTCCCAGAAACAGAATTTGGGGGATGGGAGTTAAGAGACTTACTAAATTTGCCCTCAAATGCCCAATTTGAAGCACTAACAGTTTACTGCTTCTAGTTCTCATATCAGGAAGCCTAAGAAATTCTCAATTCTTCCTCAAAACTATTTGTGGGCATGGAACAAAGGAACTCCATTTGTAGATCTAACCAGGAATGTGACTACAGCAGTGTTCACGCCAACTATATGTGAATCAAAGCAAGGGGTATTCCCTGGTAACATCCAATGTCTCACCTTAATTAAAAGAGTCAGTGTTCCATGGTTTTGCTGGCATAAGAAATTACATGTCCCATACTGATTTAGTTACTGTATTATTACTGTATCGGTTGGCTACTTAGGTGACCTGAATGTTTACAAGAATTGCTTTAGTCCAAAAAGCAAACAATTGTGTTGGATGGAGCTCCTATAACTGTTACTCAGTCCCCTGCCCTACGCATGCATTGAAAGTCTGGGTTCCCACTCCAGGCCCGGGGACATTTGCCAATATCTGGAGGAGGCAATTTTGCTTGTCACGACTAGGGTAGGAGGTGCTATTGGCATCTAGTTGCAACTGGCTGCTAAATATCCTATGGACAGCTCCTCACAACAAAGAATTATCCAGCCCGGTATCAATAGTGTGAATTTCAGAACCCTTGAGTTTTATGCAGTAAGGATACTGGGATATTGGTGAGGTAGGAAACACAACAAAAGACAATGAATATGGGAGCTGTCCTGGTAGAGCTCATAATCTGAGAAGAAATATCACTTTATATATGTTATTTTTTTTAATCCAAAGAGTCCACACAATTATTTGTATTTAAATACTTTTATTTTCATGTCACAAAAAAAAAAGCAACAGTGTTTGCAGTTAAACATGCCTTTCAGTCAGTGCTGGTCATATGCAAAACAAGTTATCAGAAATATAAAGAAAAATAAGCCTTTTCCCTTTACAAGTGAAACAACACAATTTGCATATACAATATCATATATACATAATATTTTCAAAATCTTCCACAAAAGACAGATTATGATACAAATTTAGAATTCCACCAACAAGCTCAGACTCAAGGAATTGAAGAACTTTATAGGTGTTTAAATACAAAATGTAATATCTTTACAAGTTTCCAAGTAATTACTTTCCAAAGTACTTGAAAGAGACTATTCTTCACAGCAACATGGAACACTCGGCTTTAATCAAGACAGCTGTAAGACTGTTTGTCTCAATGTGCGTTTGTTGATTAATGCAAATGCTCCAATTATGCTGTAATTCTCATTTTATATACACATACACACACAGTGTATTATTGTACTGATGGTTTATACAGTCCAACTTCTGGAGCATTTCATTCAGCTAAGCCATGACTTTTACTTCCTTAGAAGTATTTCAAATTAAGAACTGCTCAGAAACATCACTAATGACTACCATGACTAACTCCAAAAAGGTGCCCCTTATGATCAAAGTCAAATGTGCCATGAATAAACTTTTATTCTTTCTATAGCAGCAGGTATAAGTAATAGCAAAGTATATGCTAATTTTTCAATACTAAACCTGAGAGTTTGATGTGGTAAATAACATTTCTTTGCAAATTTTCTAGGAGCCCTATCAATGTCTCTAAAATTATAATATGGCAAATCCTCAGCATGGAGTAGCATCATTATAAATGTGAAAACAAATAAATAATGCTAAGATGTTGCAGGAGGGAAGACAGCGAGGGACGGATATTTGCATATTCTTTGATGTAAACAAATGCAGTCATAGCGTTTATCATGTGGTGGATGGAGAGACACTGTGAAATATAAGAATACCGAAAGTGAACGTATAGGTCTGGATGCATGAAACGCACACAAAAACACAAGGCTAATGAGACAGCACTGGCTTAAGTTTTTGAGTGCCATTGAAGATAACATCTAACAGTGTAGGACTGAAGACAAAACAGAAAAAAGAACAGGAATGGTCCAGCTACTGGAGAACTGAGGAGAGAGATGTAGCCACACAGAAGAATTCTGGGTAGGAAAGGACCAACTTGGCCCGCCACATGTGCAGGTTGAAAGAAAGGGCTTGCCCCTGAAAGTCTTTGTCAATTAGTTTTTGGGTCCACGTTATCATTCACTGGAGCCATGGCTATAACTCAAAAGGTACATTCCAAGAATCAAAATAATTTCTACTGGGTACACAAAAATATGTTAACTGCAACAGATTTCTGTAGATGAATCAGAATTCCGGGCCTCAAGAAGCTACTCTTAAGGGTCTTCAAATGACTTCTAGGCAGCACTCTTATTGGCTTACCAGCATCACTCACTTACCAGTTACTAAAAGATTAATCAGCAATGAAGTGTAAACACACATTTACTCAGTACTGGCCCCTGTCTTTCTAGAATTTACAAAAGCACAGGTCCCTTTTCACCATCTCGTTTAGTTTGAATCAACATAAGAAATGCTGGATCTGATTAGCTTTCACCACTCAACCATACCCAAGTGTCTTCTTCTATCTTATCTGTTGCACACCTACTGCCATTAGCTACATTCCCACATTGCTATACCTTCAAGCCAGATGGTATGAATGTAGTAGGCCGTTATTTTTGTTAGGTACATTCAGAGGCCTGCAAAGGACTAAGCATTAGAGGAAAATAATGGGAGGAGAGTGAAAGCAAATTATATATGTGTGTATATACCTAAATCCTCAAAAGCATGTATCATGGAGAATAAAACAAAATAACCACAAAACAACTATGCTAGCTACTGATAAATGAGAAAATACGTGAGGAATAAATGAGGAAAAAAAAGTGATCTGTCGTATTATGAAACTCAACTTTCATTAGGTCCCTACACAGCCATGCAAGAGACTAAATACAAAATAACAAAGATATGAAAACATATTTATACTTATTAAGAATATTCCCCTACCAAAAATATAAATCCCTCCAAAACAAACAAGTAAGTAAATAACACACAACTATTCTACTCACTATTGCCTACACAGGCAATAAGGGACGGGGAGAAAGGGAGATTTGTCATACACTGATCCTCGATTTTCATTAGGTACCTATATATCTATGCAAAGGACTAGGTACAAAAATCGATACCATGAAAACATTTATATACATCTTTAAAAAGGATATACCCTGTCCTTTCTCCCTAACCATTTCCCACCCATATAACCCTCCCCACACAAAAACAAACCCAAGTTATAAAACTGTTGCCCCCACAGGCGACGAGGGAAGGGAAGCAGAGGAGAGTTATCATACATCTGGACCTCCATGTTTCATTACATACCTACATGTCCCAACAAAGGACTGAGTACTATATGAAATAACACACAGAATGTAGCAAGCATTTATATACATTAAAAATAGGTACGTATATATGTACACTCAGCCTCCTCCCAAAGAAACCAAACATCTATTCTACCATTGCCCATCAGGCAATGAAGGATGGGGACTATGGGAGATTTTTCATAGAGTCAATCTCAACTTTATTACTATTAAGTACCTAAATAGTCATGCAAAGGACTAGATTTAAAATGAATTTAACACCCAAAAGGGGTAAAAACATTTATATACAGTAGAAAAACCATATATCTTGTCTTTTTCTCTAATAAGCCCATTCCCCATTAAAAATCTCAAAAACAAAAAGGCAAAACCAAGCCATACAGTACTCATTTACTATAGTCTGTGTACACAGGCTATAGAGGAAGGGAAAGAAGATTTGCCACACTTCTGGGTCTGGGTCTCTTATTACACTGGATTCCTACAATTCCAAACAAAAAACTGAGTTGGAGTGAAAGAACAAAAAATCCCAGCAAACTTTTATATACATTTAAAAAAATACAAACCCCCAAATCCCCCACCCCTCTGCCAAAAAGCCCCAAACAACTACTCTATTAGCCATTGCCCACACAGGCAATAAGGGAAGGGGAGAAGGGAGATTTTTTCATAGAATGAACCTCGATTTTCATTACGTACCTAAATATCCATGGAAAGGTCTAGGTACGAAATGAAGTAACAGAAAAAAGAAGCAAAAACATTTATATACATTTCTAAAAGTACATATCCTCACCCTCTTGGGAGCGGGGTTGAGTGAAAAACAAAAAGTATATAACTCTACAACTATTGCCCACAGAGGCAATGAGGAAAGGGGAAAAGAGGAGATTTTCATACATCCGGACCTCCACATTTCATTAGGTACCTGTGTGCCCAAGCAAAGCACTGGGTACAAAATGAAATAACACAATATAGTAACAAAAACTGTACATACATTTTTTAAAAGTATATATTCTGCCCTTAGTCCCCTTCTACCCCCCAAAACTTCAAGAAATCTAAACTACTTAAAAAAATTTCCCCATATAGATAAAAAGGGAAAGGGAAAGAAACTGTTGCATGTTGTACATCCAGAACTCCATGGTTCACTGGGAACCTACACATCCAAGTGAAGCTCTGGGTCCCCAGTGAAATACTATAATAAAGAAGCAAAAACATGTACATATATTTATAAAAGTATATACCCCAATACCCACTAAAAAAACCCTGAAACTAATTAACTACTCTCCCAGATACTGTCCACACAGGCTATATAAGGGAAGGGGAGAAGGCGAGACGTGTCATAGACTGAACCTTAATTTTCTTCATATATCCATTTAAAGGACAAGGAAAGAAACAAACTAACAAAAAAGTAGAAAAAGTGTATACATTTTAAAAGTATACACCCTTACCCTGAAATCACTTTCCCCTAGCAAAAAAACCTTCAAAAACCCCAAATTACTCTACAAGTATTGCCTACACAGGCAATGAGGAAAAGGGAAAAGAGGAGATTGTTATACATCCAGAACTCCATGGTTCATTAGGTACCTTTCGGTCTGGGCACCCAATGAATTAATACAGTATAATAGTAAAAACATGTATATACACTAAGTACACTTCCCTGACTCCCTTGCCCGCTCCCCCCATACCCCACTCTGATAACTACTTTATTAGCTATTGCCCAATAGGCAGTAAGGGACGGGAAGAAGAGGAGATTGTTACACATCTGCACCTCCATAGCTCATTAAGTACTTCCATGTCCATGAGAAGGACATAGTATGAAATGAATTAGTAATACAATGTAGTAGCAAGAATATTTATATACATTAAGTACATAGCCCATTTTCTCCCAAAGCCCCAAACCAAACTACTCTACTGGGTATTGCCTAAAGAGGCAATAAGGAAAAAGGAAAAGAGATTTGTAATACTCTGAACATCAATTTTCATTAAGTATATATGCATTCATGCAAAGAAACAAGTATGAAATAAAATATGAAAAAGCAGCGTAACATTTATATATACTTAAAAGGATGATATGCAACCCCAGCCCCCAAGACTAGATCAAAACAGCAGCAACTATTAATACAACTACTCTGTTTTTGTCCACAGAAGCAATAAGGAGAAAGGTAAAGGGGACATCTGTCACACTTCTGGACCTCCACATTTTATCCACATGTCCACAAGAAGGATGAATGAAATAGAAAATGAAATGGCATTCACAAAACAGCAGCAAAAACATTTGTACACACTTTTACAAGAACATACCCTGCTATCCTTTCAATATTACCACCTCCTTCCAAAACAGGGAACCAAATAACTACTCTGTAGCTGTTGTTACAGGCAATATGGGAAGGGGAGATGAGATGTCATAGGACGATATATTACTTTTCATCAGGACAAAAATACACAAAATGAAAGAATATAAAAACCTATCAAAAACACACATAATATGTACATTTTAAAAGTATATATCCCCAACCCCAAACCACTCAAAGAAATCAATCAACTATTCTATTAGCTATTGCCCATGTAGGCAATAAGGGAAAGGGAGAAGAGGAGATTTATCATACTTTTGGACCTCCACTTTTCATTTGGTACATACTTGGCAATGCAGAGAATGAAAGCACTAATACAAAAGAATGTGAAAACCAGCAAAAATACATATCTTAGGTTTTAAAAATATAAACAGGGGTAGGGAGGGGGAATGAAGCTCTTTAAAAAGAGAGTTAATTCCAATAAAAGCCAAAATTATAAAGTCAAAGGTGAGAAGAGCTACATCAAACCTATGACCTTAGTTCTTAGATAGGCCTGTGTAACTAAATCCAGGTCTAGTTTTACAACTCAGCCTAGGAACTGCTGTCCTTGGGGCTGAGTACACCTTCCTGGCAGCCCCATGAAACAGGGGGATTGTGTGAGTGTCCAGCAACTAGACTGCAGATTGTGGTTCCAGGTGCTTTAGTCTGAGTAGAATCTTCTGAAAATCTAACTCGGTAACAGTCTATCAATAATCCAACAAAGTCAGCACTTAACTTTAATTTCTTACTTCCCAATAGTAAGAAAGGACTCTGTTTGGTACCCAGTAATACCAATGTAGCTTGATTTTCTCTCTATACCCAGGACTCTTCTGACAGCCCTTTTGTTCCTACAGTGTGGCCCCATAAAATGAAAACACATATGGCAAAGAAAATTAGAGTTAAATAGAACCTGTGATAGTAAGGAAGTTCATGAACAAATGAAAACAGTGACAAGCAACAAAACTTCATTTAAAGAGACTTAAATAAAATAAGATGGAGGAAGGCACAAGCTTATGGTGGAAGCTGACACTACTTGCAGTTTAATACAGCTAAGCACTTCATGTAAACAGAGCAAACTGGACTCCTCCGACTCCTACTTTTTGTAAGTTTTCGCATGTCCAAAGCATAAATTTTTCTTCTACAACTCCAGATTTCCAATTCTATCTTTCCTAATAATCTCGTAAGATGCCCCTTTTATATTCAAGTAGATCATCTCTCTGAATGAACAGAGTACCTATTCAACAAGTACTTAATTGTGTCATGAATCTGTGTGCTTCTATAAAAAACCATACTATGACTTCTGTGCTTCAATCTGGGTTCTCAGAAATACAGTGGCTAAGATACAGTTTTTGGGGAAAAAAACTTTGAAAGCTACCATTATACTTATTATACTACAAGTTTTACCTCTTATTTAACCTTATATTCCTAAGAGCTAGTTTTTAGAAATCCCATATAGATGGGGTTACTTTAACATTAAAAATCATGGAATTCTGTGGGGAAAAACTGAGGTGAAGTTTTAGTAACTGCATATAATTGAGGTGAAGGGTATAAATGAAACTACGAATATTATGGATCCAGTATCATGGGAATGAACCGCCTTTGCATGTGAAGATAGCAACAGTGATCATGAGTCACTTCTTTCTAGCCCATGTTTTGATAAAGTTTTACTTATAACAATACCACCCACCCCACACCACATGCAGACACATTCATAGAAAAAAAAGATATAATTCAAGACAAGATTTGCCATATGCAGAATTAACATACATTCCAAGAGCAACGTCAAGATGGACAGGCAGAACTGAAGAATCTTAACCAATTTGGGGGAGTAACAAAATTTAAATTCTGTATCAAAGTGGAATTCAGTAACACAACACGGTAAAAAAGATCAGCGACAATAAGCAAAGAACCCTCAAAAACTTAGCGTTTTTCCCTCACTCTAAAAATACAAAAACACCCTAACTTTCAATATCAACTAAATTATCATTTACCAAAGCACAAGAGGAATAAAGACCTACAATCACCCCAGTTTCAATAAGACATATTTAGATGATTCTGTGATTCTCAGGATATAGTATTTTTTACTCTACAGTGAGAGATAAATGTTTAGAAAAGACTAAATTGGGGGAAAACACACTAGGATTAAAGAAGGCTATTTTTTTAGCTTGCCAGCCTTTTAAATTTTATTATATAAAAATATTTTCATAAAATAAAATTTAATTTTATACACAATCTCACATATTCTAACTTTACACCTGCTGAATAAAAAAAGGTGACCTTTCCCATTGTCTGACTCTGTGGAGTGTTTTAAGTGCTTACAAATGGGTAACTACCCTTTTTATGTACATAGAAGCTGTTTTAAAACAAAATATAAAATTCTCAACAATTATTAGGAAGAAAGCTTTTCTCCTAAGAATCAAAGAAACTAAACAATCTAGGTATAAGTCTGCATAGCTCAAAAAATTCAAGTACAGTGTTTCCCCTTCAGAAGGAGTAAAAATGCCATACAGTTTTGGATATCCTCCCTCATTTTTCTTTCTTTCTTTGACCACTCCTTTTAATGTTAGTTTGACCACAATAAAAGAAAAACTGTGATTTTTCAACTAAAGAGAAGTGCTATTTTTGATACGGAAAAAATTCAAAGCCCACCATATCTGATTTCAAGTTCCTCCTATTCTACCTTCTCTTTGTTCCTTTAAGGTACTATGGTGAACTTCAAATAAAAATTTTCAATTTCTCAAAGGCCCTATTTTAAAATATGCTTCTAATATGCTACTCTATCATATAAAATGAAAATCCACACATGGCTATGATTCAGAGAGAAAGTGTCTATGATCAATGATGCCAAAAGGTAACTTAAATTGTATTCTTAGTAATAGTGATAAAAGTCATGATGAAAAACACCAGTGTTAGCAAAACACTTGCCACAAACGTAGAAACACTTCTTGATAACATAAGATATATCTACGGCAGGGAGTGATAAAGGTGTACAGATTTGGGGAATATCAGCATTCATGAATAACGTAATTATAATTAAAGCTAACTTTGTTTGGAACAGTTTCCTATGGTAATGCTATAAAAGATGAAAAAGAAAGCGTTAAATATTTGGAAAATTTAACCTTTTGGCATTGTTATTTAGCTTTTCAATACAACAAAAAAATTTAAAAAATCTGTAGCACCTGGCTATTCTGCAGAAAAAAATACAATAGTTATAGATATTATTTAGACTTTTTTCAGAAAATAAAGGATTAATCAAAACCCCAAATCAAAGTAGATCTGCACACCTGAGATCAGTTCTCTACAGTGCATGCTTTATTGTCTTTGTTACCATACTTTTTGTATCATACTAACTTTGTACCACATTCCAATAACATCTATCAATAAGAAGCAACAAATGGCTGACAAAGCAGCAGCCTGCAAAGATGGTGGCTCTTATGGGAGACCACTTCTTGTTCCACTGTGTTCAGTAACTTTCCGGATACTGAGATATAGAACTGATTTCCAAAACAGATTTTTTTCCCCCATTTGTGTATCTTCAAAGTAGAAAAATTACTCATTGTTTCTGTAGATGGTTGGCATGTAAGTGAATACAATTTTGTAATAAATAACTACATACTGCCCAAAGACATTTCAGAAAAGACAGATGAAAAATACAATCGGGCCCTGAGCTAACTAGAACTCCTAAGAGTGCAAACAACTCGGCAGCAATCCTGGCTTTACCTTGGCTTTTGCAAAAGCAGCAGAGACCAAGTTTATAAGCTTTCTGAATGGGCGACAAAATGAGGTGCGGTCGTGCATGTTACAGCCACCACGTCAGGGTTTTTAGGTTCTTCTCTATCCACTGGATATTCAACTGAATGACTTCCAAAGCCTCTTGGACACAACGGAGCCGAAAGGTTGCCTCTGACTGACTTTCAAAGAATGCTTGAACCTGTAAGTTTCACATAGTATTTCAGAAGAAGAAAAGGACAATAAACCTCGGGTAACTCTGGCTATCCTTTTCAAATAAGCTGTAACTTAGTGATGGCTGTACTGATATCTTGAAAGCAGTAGGGAGAAGAAATACTTTAATATTCAAGGTGTCTACATGTATTTCCCAATCAAGTATGGTGATACCTGAAGTAATTTTTAAAATGAATTCTCTTTACTCCCATAAGAATACATTTTCCTAACTTACAATAGAAAAAAGATGTCCAAGTATGATAAGTGAGGTTGAGTCTAAAGTTAGTCTTGGTGCTATAAATTTGCCCTTTGAATAGAATTCTTAAAAACAATTTCATAATTACTTTCATTTTTATTTTTTTTTTAATTTTGCATATTTTATTATTTTTATCGGGAAGACAAGGGAATATTGTTGAGATAGAAACCAAAATGTTTCCTTATTACTATATATCCCACCCTCTAAAAGTAATCACGGTGCAGAATCATTAACATTATGCAGGAAGACAGAGAGAAGGGACAGGGATTAGCATCAAAAGCCACCATATCACTTACACTGAGCAGCCTGAGGGGAAAAGAGTTACCCAATCTCCCAACTAGCATTTTATGTAACCAACCTCAGATAAATGTGGCTTTGTTGAAAACAGGTGAGTTGATCCAGCAACGATACTTTGTATAGTATAGGACCCCAGATGGAACCTGAAGAAACAAAAAATAAGAGCAAAAAAATGAGGCATCTGCTGGTGACCAAAGTGCAAAGGAAATGCTTTAATGCCAAAGGCAGAGTGGAGTCCTCCTGGGAACTACAGCTCACTAAATCGGGGTTAGTCCCACACACACTTACTGCCAGTGGGAAGAAAAGGTGGGTGAAATAGGGAGGAATTGAGAATATCCAGATAGATTATTAATCCATTTAATCTTCTCAAAGATCAGATCATACACCTAGAAATGTTATTATTGCTTTAAAAGAGAGAAAGAAGAAAAAAACCCAACACGGGCTATCTAGCTGGGTGCATGCTCTTAACTGATGCCTTGGCAATGAAGAGGTACTTTTCAACACACATAACTAAACAGTTATTATTATGAAATAGTCTGTGGGGCCATGCTGAGCTGAGTGACCCGGTGCCGAGCAAGGCTAAACTTGGTTAGCACTTGAATGGGACACACTGTTAAATGACTCATGCTTTGGAATTATGTTTACAAATCTGAAAATTTCTGAATGTTTCAGTGAAACTGTCACAGAAGTATTTTTCCTCTCACAGCAAATTTTAACTCCTGTGAACAAACACAACCCGGGGAGCCTTTTTCAAATGTGGAGCCTGAGAATACTGAAAGTTAGCAGTTGTCTGAGAAACTTACTTCTGTACAAGCTTATTCCAGTTCTCTTTGACAAAATCCCATGCCAGTAAGTGTCCAGGAAAACATCGGCCCACTGTTCTAATGATAAAAGACAGCTTTTGTGTTCGGATGATATCTCCATCGAGGCTACTTTTCATTAACCTAAAGAGCAAAGCAGATTTAGCCTCCAAAATAATTATTCACAAAGAAGTGATGACTGAACTTAAATTAGTATTGGTTTCTTAATTAAAGCTCTGTAGCAGTTCAAAGAAAATAAGTGTCAGGGTCGTCTAAGATTGATCCACAGGTTGAAAATATGTCATTTTTTTAAATGAAGGAAGAACTTAATCAACAAGATAGGCATTTACCTACAATAATAAATAATTTTTGATACAGTAAGAACATTTAGAAAATAAATTCTGGTAGAATTTTGGAGACTGGCATTTTTTTCTAGTAAAAACCTTATTTTAGTAGTCAGGTACATTATATCACTACTCTTAAATAACTGGGCCATTTGAATGATTTGAAAAGTGAAGATACATTTCAGAATATACTCTTAATATTAATAATAGTGAACATTTATTGATACTATGTACTAGATAATGTTCTAAGTCCTTGATATAACTAATGCTATGGAGTAGGATTCATTACTTGTCTCCATTTCATGTTGAAGAAACTGAGGTTATGTAACTGCCCCACAGTTACACAGCTAATAAATACCAAAGCCTAGTATTTGAACATAAGTAGTTCTCATCTACTATGCTACACTATTTGCTTATAGTGAGAAAACATACACCCCAAAAAGAATGCAGCAGTATTTTTAGGGGGAAAAAATCCAAATGGCCAATGAAATGTGATGGGCTAAATAAATTATGATAGAGTCATACTGTGGAATACTATGAAGCCATAGAAACAAATGAAACAAGTTTTATGAAGCAACATAGCAAATCTCAAAGACTGATCATTCACTAAAAAGGATATCACAAAACAGTTGAGTGTAGTATAAACCTATGTGTAAAAAATGTGGTTAAATACATATGTATGTATATCTATCCCCACAGGTAAAGACACAGAGCAGAAATGACCCTTATTAACAAAGAAGAGAAAATAAGAACGGAAGTGAAGGATCATAAGAGATACTTTTACATTTTACTTCCTTTTCTTAAGTATTGTTTGAATACTGTACAATGGGAAATTACTAGTGTATTACTAAGTGTAATTTAAAAATGAAAATTTTTCTCTATTTCTTTAGGTCCGACGCTGGCTACTACTTTAAAGAAAATGCCTATTTATAGTTTGGAAAGTGGATCTGGGCTGGTGCTGAGGACATTTCTGGGACGCTATTAAGATTTACCCGAGCAAAATTACACAAGAGAAACAATGAGACCCAGGCGCCCCCCTCTATCCTTCTTGGTGTGATTTTCAACGTCTGTGTCCTATATGCCAGATATTTCACATTCCTGTTGGCTACCTAGAGCTCCTCTACCCCAGCATTGCCTGTTCTTCCTGTCAGGAGGCCCTGTTTACAGCCCTTATTTCACCCTGTGAAACTCACATTTCTGGGCCTTCATCAGCTACATATAGAAAAGGAAAAGTCTGACCAATAAATTCACAGGAAGGTAGAACCTACAAGCTTTTACAGGTTATCCTTTTCTGAAGTGACTGCATTTTCAAAATGACAGCTTGACCAGAGCAACACCTTGGCCCAAAAGAATGCAGCACTAACTGTGTTGTGTAAGACAACATACCAAGAGAGGAAGATGTTTTGAGCAGGGAGTGGAAGCAGGCTGTGATTCCTGACATCTCCCAATCTCTTTTGGGCAAAGCGTATTCTGCCTATCTGTAAGGGTTCAATCTCTGATATGAAGGCCAGCACATGTGGGCTCCTCACCACACTGCACAAGTCAGGCCTGGCCTATAGCAGAAGGGTGGAAAAGGGAGATCTCAAAAAAAAAAAAAGAAAAAAAGAAAAGAAAAAAAAAAAAAGAAAAAAAGAAAAGGAAAAAAAAAAAGCTTCCATCATAGGAACACAGTGCTTTTATGCTTTTGGTTTCTATATGTCACATTCCTTGCGTGGTTTCATACCAGTAAAGTTTCCGTACATCCTCTGAGCTGGCAAGTGCTTCAAGTATTTTGTTCTTCTCTGCTTCAGAGCCTATAGACATGTACTTGCTTAAGAGGAATGTCCAGCCTTTCTCAGTTTTTGCTCCCACTTTGAACACAGTAGTCATGACATCAGTAGGTAAGCTGTAAGAGAGGTGGTCAAACATGAGAACAGGAAAAAATTCTGAATACAAAGGCAAGGAGTTGACTAGTGGGAGTGTTTCTGGGGTTAGGGTAGGCAATAATTGCCAAAGTCTTAACTATACAACTGAGAGTCAAGAAAAAGGTTAATTCAGTGACTGCTACTATCCTAGCGGTACAACTATGAAGAACAACAGTTCAATTTAATATAATAATTATTCATGATGCAGTCACAAAAAATCAGGTAAGTAACTGGCTGGATGCTGGGGAGGGGAAGAGGAATGAGACAGTCTTTGCCCTCTAGGAACTCACAGGCTATCACAAAGTTTAGAGCAAAACACACACGCATGCGCGCGCGCGCGCGCACACACACACACACACACACACACACACACACACACACACACACACACACTACAATACCGTGTGGTAAGTTCTGTGGTAGAAATACAGCAGTAAATGTGGGGGGCGGTGTGAGAAGAGGGGAAGAAATAGTCCACTGCCTTTATTAATTAAGATCTAGGAGCTGGAAAAGACTCAAAAGGTTATCCGAATCCCCCACCCCAACTCTCCATCTGATGCTTGAATCTTCTCTCCACAATGCCCAGTGAGGAACCTGGAGAGAAGCGATCATCACCCGAAGCATTACTGCTAACTGCTAACTCGACCTGCTATGTTTTAGTTCTAAATTACGAGAGAATTGTTTGTCACCTCACACCCATTAGGATGACTGATAACAAAAACTCAGAAAATAACAAGTGTTGGCAAGGATGTGGAGAAGTTGGAATGCTTGTGCACTGCCAGTGAGAATTTAAATGGTACAGCTGCTATGGAAAATAATATGGCAGTTCCTCAAAAAATTAAAAATAAAATTTCCATATGATCTAGCAATACCACTTCTAGGCATATATCCAAAAGAAATGAAAGCAGGGTCTCTAAGAGATATTTGTACACCCATGTTCATGGCAGCATTATTCACAATAGCAAAAAGGTGGAAGCAACTCAAAGGTCTATCCATGAATGGATGGATAAATAAAATGTGGTATATATAAACAATGGAATATTATTCAGCCTTAAAAAAGCAAATTCTGACACATGCTACAACATGGACGAAACTTGAAGACCTCATGTTAAGTGAAATAAGCCAATCAAAAAAAAGACAAATTTATTATATGATTTCACTTATCTGAGGTGTCTAGTGCAGTTAAACCCACAGAAACAGAAAATAGAGTAGTGGCTGCCAGGGGTTGGGGGAGAAGGAGGTGGGAAGTTGTTAATGGGTACAGAATTTCAGTTTTGCAAGATGAAACAGTTCTGCAGACTGGTGCACAACAATGTGAATATACTTAATGCTACTGAACTGTACACTAAAAAATGTTTAAGATGTTAAATTTTATGTTATGTGTATTTTACCACAAAAGTCTTGTTTGAGAGCACAGATACAGAGTTCACCTATATTAACATTCAGTTTTATAACATTTAAGAACCAGGATGAGAAGATCCTGGTTTCAGTACAGGATGTGAGGCAAAGAGGAGGAAAGCGATTCATTTGAGTAGAAGTATACCTCACCTTTGAGTTCCATTGGATGCTACCCAGTCATCAAACAGCTTCATGGCAGCGGTGTGGCAGTCCCCCAGGCTGTGGGTGCAAGCAAATTCTAGCAAGACTGACCGAAGCTCTCGCATAGTTGGGGTGCCCTCATCAGTCCATGTTTGTTGTTGGATTTGGTTTTGAAGCAATTTAAACACCCTAGTCTAGAGAAACAAAATAGATTATAATAGATCAGTAATAATTAGGGCAATCAAAAAAATTAGGACAGTAAGATCTCTTTTCCCCAACATTTACTCAATGAGAAAAAAAGGGGAGGGGGGCATAGATATTATTCATCACATATCAACTGACCATATGAAGCCCACATACAGCTGGGATGAAACCATTCAATAACAAAGGCTATACATAAGGCTGCTATAGCCAAGAGGGACTTTTAATGACATAACTGAGAAAGAATTAATGACTTCTGTGCAGTAGGGAACATTTATGCCATGTGTACTCAGCTAGAAGTCATTTTCCTGCCAAAAAGTATCACTTATAACCACTGCTGAAAGGAAGTTGGAACTTCCTGACCTTGTGACTTCAGAATCTATAAAACCATAAAGCAATGGGAGAAAAACATACTCCTTTACTGATGGTTAATGTTTAAATGTTTCTGAATCCACTGTTAACAGTATATTTAACATATCAACTAGTTCAGTGCTACAACAAATTAACCTAACCAAGTTAGCAAGAAAATGAAGCCTGCGGGGAAGAATGGTTCTTTACAGTTTATTTCTTCTCCCAAGCTTTTAAAAAATTTTCATACCTACAAAAAAGATAATGCAATGAAAACCCAGATGCTGTTCATCTAGAGTCAACAGTTTTTAACACTCTTACAATTGCTTTGTTTCTTCCTATGTGTAATGCACATACACACACAACTTGTTTTTTTCTGGTTTTAGCCGAACCATATGATAGTTACAGATATCATTATATTTCATTTGAAAACACTTTCACATACAACTCGCAGAAATGAGGACATTCTCCTACAGAACCATAATACCTTATTACACTTAAGAAAATGAAGTTATTCATTAATATCACTTACCATCCAGTCCATTTTTATAGCTTCTTCTGAATGGATGTCACTGTTAAATGTATACTTGGGGTATTAAGGAACCAACAACTTTTTCATCTTTGTCCACAACAAAAGCATAAAAGCTGGACATAGTGTGTGGAAGTATTTCCACATTACAAGTTGTTATACATGGGGAGGAGTGAGGACACATGGAATTTTAAAAAGCATCATTTGAAAAATGAATTTATAAATGCCACAGGAAGGAACAAAAATTCTAATATAAAAGATGCTTTAAGGCCTTTTTTAGAAAACCTTCACAGCTACATATAAGGATGATAAAAGTGAAAAAAAATTTACAGGTGTCCCCTCTCCCCAGGGATGTCAGCGCAGGAGGATTTCTTCCCCCGGGTCCTTCCTCACCACCACTACCATTTTCACATCTCATCTCAAGTAATCAAGCACCAGAGATGACCACGCACAGAAACTCTTAATCCCACAAATTTCGTTCAAGTTCTTCATAGAGCATTACTTTCTTCCCAAGTACCACTGTCAATACCTAACATGAATCCTGTTTGCAGATCTTTAAACTGTTGAGGCCATTTTCTCAGCAGAGACAAGTCTCTTCTGGAGCTGAATATAAGAATGCAAAAAAAAGTCTGTGTGAGGAGAAGGACTCAAAGTTTGTGATAACATGGCAACTCACTTCTGTCAAAAGCAAAGACGTAGAGAACAGACGCCTGGTGGAATGTGTGAGTGTGAAGTTTGAGAGTCACTGGGAGGACAGGAAGTGGAAAATACTTGCTATGCTGACTAGTAACACGAGGAACATTAGAGTAATGCAGGAGATCCCACTGGATACACCTGACTGCACTGGTACGTGCTGTCTTCCACCGGCCTTACCTTCTCAATAGCGTCATGATTGCAAACCATCCCAAATGACTGAAGAATAAAAGAAATTTAAAAGCTAGTCTTAACTGTCAAATAGAAATAAAGGAAGAATGTGAGAAAAGAAAGTTATAAGCCTGTAATTTTATTTTAAAAAACTCAGTGAAGAAAAAATGGCAATGCTCATTCAGAGTTTACTAAAACATAAAGAAGTTAGTGGAAAAATTGGCACTTTAAAGTATTAGAAGCAAAGGAAACCTGACACCTGAAGATGCTAAGGCTAATTCCTGAGCAGTCATACCGCTGGAATCACAGGGTGCAATTTTGCTAGTTAGTCTCAGTACCAAATTATTAAGAGGAATTCTAATAATAGTTGATTTTAAATATATTTCAAATTATAAGAGTAAAAATTTTTATTTAAAAAAAGAATTCTATTTTTAGAAAAATCCTGCCATTATAAAACATAATCATTTTTATAATTAATTCAGCTTATATTTTTAATATTAGTTAATATTAATGAAGTGTAGCATGTGCTTCAAATTATCTTTCCCTTTTAGTAATAAAATGAAACTGTTTTTCTATGGCCCCAAATTAATTTTCTTGAAATTTAAGCTCATTAAACAATAGAATCCAACCCTATGATTTCATAAAGTAAAATGGCAAGTGGAGAGAGGAAATAAATTAATGGGTTATACAAACTGCAAATATTGGCTATGCAATAAAATGCAACACCACCACCACAAAATGATTTTAAAAATAAAACAGACAAGGAAAGCTGCTGGCACTTATGTTATGTATTACATTTTGATTTACTGCTTTAATTTTACACTGATATGCCCAGGGAGTTCTTTCCTGGGTCAACTGAGTTTCTTAAAAGTTAAATGTCAGTTTTTATTGCAAAAGGTTTACCCCGCCAATGCCTCGTATGTAAAAGAATGACAGATTTGTAAGTGATAAAACAGGAATATGGCTAGGATCAGATGTTAACATCAGATGCGAACAATTTAACACAATTCAAATGTGCCTCCAGACCGTGCCCATCACAACACCACAGCATACATCAAAAAATGTGGCACATATCGTGTGCAGCCTACATAACAAAATGACCAATAAATGTACATAATGCTCTGGTTACAATGACATAAAAATTAATCAGACACCAGTCTTAAATACTAATATATTTGAACATTGTATCCAAGGACTCAGAAATGTCTGCTATTCCAATTCCTAACTACAGAGTGTCAAATTTCATAGTTTGAGAGTTTTGATGCTACCAGAACACCCTAATATTAGAATACGAATTTTGAAGAAACAGGTTCTCCCTCTTGATGAAGTAAAGCTAACTTGGCTTTTAGCTAACAATATGAAGATCTACAGCACTAAAAGGGCCTCTGATCTTAGAAACATACACTAAGCCTCCTGCTCTTGTCTTCTATCCAGTCCCCTAGCTCCTACCCTGACATACGTTCCTAACAAACACATACCTGCCCAGAAAACCGGAAATCATCCAGGATGAAGATGCAGTGGGAAGAAGAGTTACTTGGGTATCAGTAGGAAAATGCTCCAAAGGTGCAACTCCTTGAATTGAGTTTAGCATCTGTATTCTCAGCATAGGTACAGCTTGAGGTAAGTATCAAGTGCTTCCTGAGAACTAAGCCCTAAACAGAGTTAACGGAACGGGTCAGGGGAAGAATGGTTTCTGCCATTAGGAAATTTAACTAGCTGGGCAGCTTCAGCATAGGCAGATATTCTGCTTCCTCTTAGGTATATTCAGAACCAACACTGTCCTTTAATAGTGAAAAAAAGTGAGTGAGATGTACTAATCTTATTGCTACCCGTACTGGGTTGAATGCTTCCCTGCCCCTGACCCAAATTTCATGTCTGCCTGCAATCTGTGATTATGACCTTATTTGGCAATAGGGTCTTTGCAGATGCCATCAAGTTCAGATGAGGTCATAGTGAATTACTGAGGCCCTAATCCAATGACTGGTGTCTTCATAAGAGCAGGGAAACTTGGACCCAGAAACACAGGGAAAACATCATGTTGACAGAAGCAGAGATTGAAATGATGCATCTACAAGCCCAGGAAACAGGATTGCTGGCAACCACCAGAGCTAGGAGAGAGACACAGAACACATTCTTCCTCAGAAGGAACAAATGGTATCCTGCCAACACCTTGATTTTGGCCTTCTGGCCTCCAGAACTATGAGAGAATAAATTTCTGTTATTTTAAGGCACCAAGTTTGTGAATTTATAATGGCAGCCCTAGGAAATTAATATACTACCTCATATAGTATTGATATGACACTGATTACCTCCAAAATAAATCTAGAATTAAAAATATACATATATGATAAAATAAACTGTTACTGAGATAACTGGATACCATATTGTAAAAAAAATCTTGGTGTCTACCTCACACCATACAGAAAAGTCAATTCCAGATGGATCATAGATCAAAATGTAAAAGGTAAAATAATAAAGTTTTTAGAAGAGAACACAGAATATCTTGGGGTAGGCAAATATTTTATATACATTAAGAATTGACATTAACCAAAAACCTTATTAGGAGAGTAAAAAACAGAGTGGGAGAAGATATTTGTAAATATAACAGGATTCATATCTAGAATATGCAAATTTGATTTGATTGGATATGAAATAAAATGCAACACCACAGATCAATAAGAAAAAGGCAGACGATTAAGTAGAAAAATAAGTTAAAGACTTGGGCACTTCCCAAAAGAATATCCAATGGTCAATAAACATATCAAAAAGAAATTCATCTTCACTAGTCAGTAGGAAAATGCAAATTAAAGTCAAAATTGCAATACTACTATGCACCCATCTGAGTGGCTAAAAGAAAAAAGATTTACTGTGAATAATTAAGTTAACAGCAAGGATATAGAGCAACTAGAATTCTCATATGGGAGTGTAAATGGCCACAACTTTGATAAACTTTGATAGTACAGTATTAACTATGCAAATGTTATGACTCAATAATTCCATTTCCAGACATACCCCATAGAAATGCATACCAAAGACATGTATAAGTATATTCATAGCTGTGCTATTCATGATAGCTCCAAGCTACAAACACCCAGATGTCCATCAACAGTACCTGAACTGGCTAATACCCCAAAATATTTTAAAAATATACAGTTATTAACATTTCAGATATTAAAAAAATTTCATAAGTTGACAACTTCATTTTCAAGAGAACAACTAGATGTGGGTCTATTATTTTAAGCCTTAAATGCATGGTCTACAAGCTTTTCAAACTGTTTTAACACAAAAGTCTCAGTATTAAAAAGGAAAAAAATGATATCAAGAAAGCAAGCTTTAATTTTTCCAACACAAAGTACGCTGGAAAGATGACATTTCTAGAACACTAAATATGACAACATAAGATAAAGAGTAGGCTTTCGAGTAAAACTAGTCTGGGTTTGATTCTGAGCTTTATAATTTACTAGGTAAGTGACACTGGAAAAGTTATTCAGTCTCCTCATTTTATCTAACAGAGGTAGAAATATCTATCTTAGCATTGTGTGAAGATTAAATGAGGTAATCTACATTAAGCACTAAGTACTATGTGTAGGATATAATAAGCACTCAAATGCACTTGTTTCTGATGTGTTTCACTCATTTATTCATCCAACATTTACTGAGTATCACTATGGGCCAGGTCATGTTTCAGGCACTGGTTTTTATTAAGCTTGTTAGTTGAAAGCCTTATGAAATGGAAAATAATAAAAATCTTAACCATTAGAAAAGAGCTCAGAAATCATCTAACTTAAGCATCTCACTCATGGGTAGAGATGGTGCACCTCCTTTGGGTCAGATCAGAAACTGGTGGGGGAGGGGTGCTCTTCAAGCTCCATAGGGCCCATCTGTTCTGCATCCCTTCCTCCACTAAGAATCATGTATGTGATGAGAGAACTCATCACAAGAGATGCACCATAGGACAATAATAGAGGCAGAAAGAAGGTTATTTTTTAAAAAAGGACTTAATCCAACCCCTCCCTTTTACTACTGAGGATACCAAAACCCAAAAAAACTTACTCCAATTCCTGGTCCAATACTTTCTTCCTTTTTCTGAAAGCTGCCTTTGCCTGGGTCCCTGAAAAACCTGACTGGTTTATAAGGCGAACTCTTTTGTCAGAATGTGCTGATTCAGAGAATTAGATAAAAATGAAGAATTTTTTCATCTCTCACAAGTTTTTAAAGACTCAGTCAATAGTTTAATACTGAAAGTATCTAAAATAACAAGATACTATTCAGATCAGGCAATTGGTTTTAAGACAGGTAAAACAGTCTCTAATACTAAGACTCCTTTAATGCTTTGCAGAGAAACTTAAATCCACCAGCATCATTATTCATTAAATGATTATCAGCAAGAGCTCCTAAACAGAATATTCTCAATACAAACTAACTTACATTTTATGACACTAGAAAATTAATGGGGAGATCTATTTTGCAAAAGGTCCTATTTCAAGTATTTATTATATGAAAGCAGAAATTGAATGAGAAATATTGTTTTCATGTGACCTCCTTTTGATGGCAGTGTCAAAAGTCTATATTTTGATATTCAAACAAGACCATATCATACTAAGCCTTTATCACCTCTTCATGGTAGACAGTGACATTTTGATTCAAAGCTTTCACAACCAGAAAAGTAAAGAAAATAGAATTTAATTAGTTGGTTTTTCAGCTCATTCCTGGCTGAATGGAACCACAGATGACAATATTAAAGGCAAGCAACAAGAGAAGCCGGCAAAAAGGCAGACTTACCACCAGTCTTGAGGCTAGATCCATGTATCCCAGTTTTTCAAGGAGGTTATAGATGAGGCCTGTTTGGAACAGGGCTTCAGTGATGGGTGCAGTATGGTTTTCATTTCCAAGATAATCAATCAAATCAAAGGCCCTCTGGAGATGTACCTTGCCTAGGCTAAAGGATAAAAGAACAGGAAAAGTAAATATGCAGAGACACGCAGAACTCTATACATGCTGAGAGTGAAACTTTATGGCTAGATGGCAAGTCTTGGAAACCAAAAATTTAAACTTAGCGTAGCATTCTGTAAAGTTAGACTAAATATTATTTTTGATTAAGTTCATGTGACCCAAGGTAAAAGATGCCTTTCAAGAGAAAGATAAACCTCAACAATAGCTTGTTTCTTATTCCTTAAGTCATCTGTAAATTGCTACTGGCTCAGCAAAAGTATTACAATCTCTTGGGTGGGAAAGATGAAAGTACTAACTTTATTTACTAATTACTTATATTTACCAGGGTAGAGAGGGTGTAGCATAGAGAGTATCTGAATCAGAAAAACAAATTGTTGGCTGTATCAGAATTTGTTTGTCAAATTTTTAAGGCAAAGTCTATTGTCAATTTGTACTGGGTATATTTAAATTAACCATTTAAAGAAATAATAGCAGTGATGGCTGAGATGACATAAAAGGGTCAGTTCATAAAAAATGAACCAAAATGGGAAGGTCAAAAGTGGTCAGAAGAAATACACTTGTGTTTCTAAGCCTATTATTGATCCAAGTGGTAATACTCTATTCAGAGTATATCTTTACACAAGGGCACTGCTGTTCTCGACTTTGGGATTCTGTAAGACGTGAGGTGGTTGGGGAGGCAAGTAGTACACAGATAAGGAGGCTCCGGCTATCAGAGACGTGACCTCAAAACCAACAGGTAAGCATGAAACTTCATGCTTAAACCAGCTGCTGCTTGAAAAGAATTTTCTTGTGAAATAAAATAATGCCTGTATCAATTTATTCAGCAAAATATGTGTCCTGTTTTTTTGGTATCTAGTCTCGAATTATTATTAAATGTCTTGTTTTATGTTATTTAGCTGTTCAATATGTTTGTAGCTAATGTTTCTAAATAGATTATAAAGTTCCTGGAGGCAAAGAACATGTCTTGTATTTTCCCAATCCTCCAAAATGAATTGTGCCAACACATGCTAGTTCTTTCAGACTGTTTTTCATAAGTGTTCTTTACCTCAATAGGCCTGTTTAAAACAAAACAAAACAACACAAAACAAACCCAAGCCAAGTATACTCTACCCTGCAAGTTCAAAGATGTTGTTGATAAGGTTGGCTCGGTCCTTGTCACTCAGAACATAAGGATTTATTTTCAACTGTTTGATTAGTGCTTCCCAGTCATCATCTGCATAATGTACAATATAATAGCCGTCCATGTCTATATTGACTTTGACCCACTGCACTTCTTCTGTAAGATTGATGACACCTAACAGAGACCAAAAAACGAGAGATCGAGAGAGAAGGCAACAGGGTAAGAAAAAAAAATTAAATGAATGCTTTGTTAGATCCAAAGTTAATACGGTTTACTTTTATATTTGATCATTCTAGTAAGAAACTAAATGCTTGCCTCCCAGTCCAGTTATTTTCATGTTAGTAAAGATTACCCCATTCACTTAACAATTATTTATTTACTATGCATTACTGGCTTTAGGCTAGGTGCTGGAAATCGAATGGTGAACAAAGTAGATACGTCTCTGCTTTTATGGATCTTACCTTCTATTTTTTTTTTTTTTTTTTTTTTTTTGAGACAGAGTCTCACTGTGTTGCCCGGGCTAGAGTGCCGTGGCGTCAGCCTAGCTCACAGCAACCACAAACTCCTGGGCTCAAGCAATCCTCCTGTCTCAGCCACCCAAGTAGCTGGGACTACAGGCACGTGCCACCATGCCCGGCTAATTTTTTCTATATATTTTCAGTTGTCTGATTAATTTCTTTCTATTTTTAGTAGAGACGGGGTCTTGCTCTTGCTCAGGCTGGTCTCGAACTTCTGAGCTCAATCTGCCCGTCTCGGCCTCCCAGAGTGTTAGGATTACAGGTGTGAGCCACCGCGCCTGGACGGATCTTACATTCTAAAGCAACCAGGCAAGTATAATATTAAGTGCTATCGAGAGAAAAACGAAATAAAGCATTCAACGAAAGTACATGGAAGAAATGCTTTATTCCCCGACGAAGGTCAGGAGAGGCTTCTTGAAAGAAATGACATCCAAGTTGTCATTCTTTTTTTTTTTTTCATTGTTGTATTTTTAAGAGATGGGGGCATTGCTATGGTGTCCAGGCTGGACTCTAACTCTTGGGCTCAAGTCATCCTTCTGCCTCAGCCTCCTGAGTAGCTGAACTACTACTAAGTTGTCATTATTCTCAGAGAACTCAGGACATTCAGGTGTTAGCTATGTGAGGAAGGTATAGTAGAGACCTTAAGTGCTCAAGGCCCAGAAAGAAAGTGTACACGGTACCCGTGCACTGAACTGGCTGCTCCCAAGTTCATTACGGCTGGAGAGGAGAAGGTGGAAGAAAGAGAAAGTGTGTGTAGGGTGGGGCATCAGGGAAAAACAGTGAGAGAACTATATACAACGTGTTCCATCTCAGTCTTTGTCATTCATTATGTTAGCAAAGGAAGAACAAACAAAGCCATTTGGAAAAGTCACATAACTCAAAGCTAGCAAAATAAACATTAGGGAAGGCTTATGATTTCATTAGGAACAAATAAGAAATAACTGAGTTAAAGTAATAGTAAAGTGATATGTACTTTTCAGGTCCCTACCATTACATATATAAATGCTGAGAGAACTGTTAGAAATGTCTATGGAATTATTTCAACTAATGTACAAACAATGAAGAACTATCTGACTATAAAATATATATATGAATTTTAGAAATTCTCAAAATTACTAATCAAGAAATGTCCTTTAAAGCTAGCAACAAGAATGTGGATTTAATATAATAGGGGTATGCTTCTAAGCATCTTGAGGTTTATTATTTATTAGAATATAAGCTCCATGAGCTTACTATTTTGCTTATTGCTAAAGCCTCAGCCCCTAGAACAATGTACCTAGCAGGTGCTCAAAAAATACTTGTTGAATTAGTGAATGAGCAAACAAATAAAAGACTATGTCATGGAAGATAGTTTAAAATCAAATCCAAATAAAGTTTGTTGATATTTATATTTCTCCCTCCATTTTCAAGTAATGAATACTTTTTAAATTTTTAAAATTACAAGAAAAAGAAGAGTAAAGAAAAATAATCTAAACTCGGACAATGCTAGCATTTTCTAGTGTATTTCCTGCCAAGATTTTTCTTGTACATGTTTTAATAGATTTAATATTTCATATAGCAGATTTATATGTATTTATTTTATCTTTTCTCACCTATCAGTTCCCCCCACAATTTTTCCATTGTCTTATATGCAGTGTTCAAATATCTTGATATTCCATTTTAAGACCTACCACAGTTTAACCAATCTCCTATTTTGAAACATTTATGCTATTGAAACAGTAGCATAAATTTATGCTATATTTAAACAATATGCTATAAATATGCTATTTATGCTATTAAAATGTTCACTATAATTATGTACTGAATTTTTATATACATAAAATGTTTTAGAAACATGCCCAAGGGTTATATATTCGTACCTCAAGCCTTACAAGCCTATGACTAATGAAATTAACTTTATCATTCGCTAATTCAAAAAAGCAACACTCTCCAGATCACCAAACACAATCTCCTACAGAGCTGTTATCAAGAAAGGACCTCATGAAGAGGGGCTACAGAACACCAAGTCTCCCTTGCCTAAAAAAAGAGACAAGGAATGCTAAATATGGCAATTGTTCCATGGGATGGGTGCAGGAAAATATTAAAATACAGAGTATCTTGGCTGATAATCAACTTGCCATCTTGTTAACCCAGCCATGTCCAGATGGTAGAGAGGAGGGATGCAGCTGTGAGTGTACATGAAATTACTACCGTCATCGAGACAACAGGACATAAAGCAGTGCAGCCAACAGCACAAAGAAAGAGACTTATCATTTAAAAATGCAACATGGGTTAGCCTCTTTCAGGTCTTTTGAATGATCAGATGGAGGACCTTAAAACCACAGGTATCAAAAAATAACAGCTTTACACACAAGGGAGGTAACTACATCCTGCAGTTCAAATGTGGATGAGGCTAGCCTCATATGTTTTTAATTTATTATAATCATTAACAGGTTAACGGTTCAATTTTCACAGTCCATTGAATAGTAAAAAAGAATGAGCAACTCCAATCTGAAATGGCAAAAGCCCAGATGAAGTAATCTAATAGTGATTTTAAAGAAACATTTGTCAATGAGCTATGAAAATCAACTACTGTTTTACAAAGAAACCTTAAAATACTCGAACAAAAAAAACATGTTTTTACTACAAAGTTACAAAACTTCTTGTCCAGTTTGCTCCAGAGGACTAGAATGATACATGTAGTTGAACTGCATCCCCCTTTGTTCAAAAGCATTCCCTTCTCCAATACCCCTTTCTTCCTCCTTTATTTTATTAGGGGGGAAAAAGGCAAGAGCTGAGAATGGAACATGATAAATATTTTAATTACTGCATGCCTTTCCTTCTTTCTTTCCAATTGCCTTTCTCTCCAATGATCTGTCTTTTAGTTTCACAACAATGTTTCTGGTACAGTAATATTCTTTCAGAAACATAAATGTTTTAAGTCAGATTTAATATGAAAATCTCCTACAGTTAAAGATCTTAGGTCTAAGTAAGATGTGGATAAAAGAGAGGGGGGATGAAGAAAGAGAAGAGGGAGACTTTTTAAAGTATAATTCTCTCAATATGTAGCCTGGAAAAATGGCCCCTTCCAGCTCTTCTTATGCACAACAAATATTAATTGTTCAAAATTCATGTATATAAAAAAAATTCATGTATGTGAGGAAAACTGACAAAGATACTGCCTAAATATAACTCCTATATATGATTGAACTAATGGACTAACTCAGCAATCCTGGAATTAGAACACATGAAAATATACTAAAGATTTAGCAAACCATCAAGCATCAAGATAATCATACACTGCACTAAAGTCAAATGGCATAAAATAAGCCTGAAGTCACCCTCTCTGTTATATTTCTTTTGAGAACAGAAAAATTGAAATGTAATTAAAATAATGGTAATTCTCACTGGAGCATTAGGAACCAAGAAGATTCAACTGTCTTTAGGGCCAAACATTTTTTGTAAGGACAGAACATTTTCAATGCGGACTCTCGAAACCTGAACTGGCAGGAATTAAAACAGCAGCAGCAGCAGCAGCAGCAGCAGCAAGGGAAATAACATAGTTGACAAGAGGAAGTAACAGACATGCTTTCATCATATATTGGCCCAGTTCCAGCTCTAGATTAAACCAATTATATTATAGTACATTTTGCATATTACCCTTTACTAAGAATCTTTTCAAATGAAGGGAAACAGAAGATATCATTTCATCGGCCTTTGCATGTTCTTTTCCTAGAGTTTTCTCATAGTGATATTTGAAATTGAGTCACTTTATTATAGACTAAAATTTATTCATTCAATAAATTTTTGTGTGCCTACTGAGTGCTAAGTTTACAAAAGTGATTCATATAGTCATTATCCCTACCCTCAATGGGGGATATATCTAATTCGGGGACAGACAGAAGTGCAACAGTACTTATATTACAAGTGGAGAAGTAGAGAATGTTATTAAAAAACATAAGTAGGCCATCTATCCTGTCTTGCGGGGAGGGAAGGCTTCTTGCAATAAGCAATGGCTGAGCTAAGTTCTAAAGAATGAATAGGAGTAGATCAAGGAAGTGGGGAGGCAAGGGTGTTCTCCAAGGAGAAGAAGCAACAAATGCAAACTCCCAGAGACAAGAGGCAGTGTGGCATGTTTGAGCTGCTGAAAGAATTTTTGCATAGTGAACACACGGAATGCCAGGTAAGGGCTAAGAAGGCTAAAGTAGGAAAATATGAGTTAGTCTATGGGGTTAAACTCTCAAAAAGAGTTTAATAAGGAAGAAAGAAAAAGAAAAAAGAAGAGAAGAGAAGAGAAGAGAGAAGAGAGAAAAGAAACAGAAAGGCAGGCAAGATACAGAAATTATATGTATACAACGATTTCAACTAAGTAAAAAATATGTGTTAAAAATGACTAGAAACAAATAATCAAGATAGGGTAATAAAAATTTATTCTCCATTTTTCAGATTTCATATAATACGGTTATGTTATATTTAAAGATTTATTTTTTCAATAACAACATTAATAACGATAGCTACCATTTATATAGTACATAACACATGCCAAGCATTGTTGTAGGTGCTTCATATAAATGAACTCATTTAATCCTCACCAAAACCCTTTAAAGTAAGTAAAATCCCTTGTCTTCTTTCTATAGCTGAGAGAATGAGGCTGGGAGAAGTCACATATTCGCCTAAAATCATCAATGGTAGAGCTAAGAATTGAACCAGGCAATCTGGCTTCAAAATCCATTCCTGTAGCTCTAAGATACACTC
Organism: Propithecus coquereli; assembly: GCF_000956105.1. NCBI lineage: Eukaryota > Metazoa > Chordata > Mammalia > Primates > Indriidae > Propithecus > Propithecus coquereli. Next base: position 3,195,047 of record NW_012137747.1, on the reverse strand, counting down.
TCCTCTCAAAAATATAGGCTTAAATACCAGATCCAGATTCAAACAGAAATTTTCCCTTTGTCATCAATCTAAAGCATCACTAATGGTTCCTACAGAACCCAAGCCCCTTTGTTCTTTTAGGATGTATTAATATATTTAAAGGATATGTGGTGTGGCATTCACAGTGGTACTTAACAAATGGTCAGAAACTACATTTCAATCCTTTTCATAGACATCTTGTGGGTCAGCACATACCACCTTTACATTTCATTATTGCCCTCATCCTTGCTGTCATATTTTTTGGTCTATTTTCCCATTACCAAAAAATGTATTATAATATGTCCTTCAGACATAGTATAACTATTTACTCAAAATCTAGGTCATGAATCAACCTTTATTATGCATATGAATCATCAAAGGTGCTTGTTAAAATGCAGTTGCCCAGCCCAACCCTAGAAGATAGATAGCAGAGGATACTTTAAGAAACTGCTCTACTTTATTACTTCTTACTTTGTTACACAAAATATTTATCTGGGATATAAAAACACAGATATTTGTTATTGTCTACTGCCAGCACATTTCCTGCAACCTTTTGGACCTTATTTCATATGACTTAGGGCCAATTTTGCGCATGACACATAGAATCAATGTCATTTTAGTCACATCTATATATGTAATTCATAAAACCAGTTCACGGAGTGTGCACACAGAAAAGTGTAATCTCATATCTGCTCTGTGGTCATATTTTTAATATTATGCCATTTCTAATTTCTTATCAGAAAGGTGTTAATCATAGTCAAACCTGATTTCTTGTCCAGTAATGATGCTGACTGATATTTTGAAGAATTTCTTCCCTCAGTGACATAGGATAGTGGAATATGCCAGAGATAGCTGTGAAAAGAAAATATTTAAAAAATTACTACTCTTTTCAGTATTTCAGTTAGTTACACAAGATCTGTTAGGTCTTTTTTGGGGAGCATGCGGGCAGAAAGGTGGAATTTTTCAAGCTATTCTCAGAAAGGGATAATCTTGCTAGGTTTCATAAGAACTTATAATTAAAGAACACTTAAAAATACTTCCACCTGAGTACATAAAAGAGAAGGTATGGAAAGAAAGAGGGCATGTACTTTGCATCTGAAGGCTGAATTTCAGGCTTCATATTTAAAAAGAATCTCTCTTGTTGTATAGAAAGTTCCTTTCCTTTTCTTTGAACAGTCACTAAAGGAAATCCTTTCTGCAGGGTCCAGGTTTTCATCATTTTCTTTACATCTAGTGTTTTGTTTGTGACCTACAAAAAAAGAATAAATTATTTTTGCTTAAAGATAAAAATCAGTTAAAAAAAATGTCACAGTTTAATTTGTCTGTACCCCTCCCTCTTTTCCTACCACATTCTATGAAGACTGTGTTTAATGTTAATATGAAAAAAAAGCATATGGGCGTAGTGGCTCACACCTGTAATCCGAGCACTTTGGGAGGCTGAGGCAAGAGGATCGCTTGAGCCCCAGGAGTTTGAGGTTGCAGTGAGCTATGACCATGCCACTGCACTCTGGCCTGGGCAACAGAGAAGACTCCGTCTCAAAAAAAAAAAAAACAAGCAGCATGATAGCATGAATGTTGAGTTTACATTTCTAATCTAGGTAAATGAGCAACTGCTGAAAGGAAAGTAACTTGAACAGACCTACATGATAACTAAGGGAGTGAGAGAGCCACTATGCCGAAAAGTAGCACATATATTAACAAACTGGGAGTTCATTAAGATTAAAATCCCTAAGAAAGTATGAACATTCTTTCAAGCCACAATACTACCATTTAGAAGATACGAACAATAATATATGGTCTAGAATCAAAGCACTGCTACTCAATGCGGTGAACCACCTATGTCCAGGTTTCTCTTTATTCTCCTACCCTTTACCTTCATAAATGTTAGTCTTTTAAGACATAATACTGTGGGAAAAGCAGGGAGCAGCAGCCTAGCAGAGAGTGAAATACAAACAGGTCAGTTACCTTGACCTTAAGTCTTTCTAGAAAACAGTGGTAAACTTTTTAAATGATCACAGACCTTTTTCCTCAGAAAACACATGAACTTATCTACAAAATTCAGAATCTAGTGTCAGAGGTTCACAGATCCTCTAAAGCTCACGGCCCCTAAGACATCTGGTATCAATTATTAAGAAGCAATTTTTGAACAACTGTTTCTTTAAAGCATGTAGGTCAAACTTGTGATTCAAATTATTTTTCTAGATTACATATGGATTGGAATTGCAAGCAACTAAGTCATCATGTACCTAAATTGGTAATATCACTCCACTATGGCAGGCCTTACCTCAATCACCATATGCCTATTTATTTAAAGCAAAAGAATGGAGCAAATCTTCCCAAATTCATTGTAACACTAATTTTATATTTCTCATGGCTCTGACATATTTATTTCTGGACCAGAGGCTTGAAAGAAAATAGGGTTGCCCCAAAGCAGGGTGCTTTTGGGTGTCTGAAGCAGAACTCAAATGAGCAAGTGCATAATTGAATGTGGATGCTGAAAAACCTGAGGATAATGTTGGGGACTAGGCTGGAACAGGAAAACACCATGATGCAAAAGTTGCACTAAGTGAGGAATGCAGAAATATGTTCTCAATGTCAAGAGATAAAGCAATTAGTATAAAGTAAATAACATAGCTTTCAGTTGAAATGCTACTGTGTGATCAGAGATAAAAACAATGATCTAGAAGCAACTGTTACATAATAAGCACTGACCCCTCTTCTCAAAGATAATTCAGAGAGTAGGGAAGATATATTTTCTGTGCAAAGGATTAACAGCTAGAAAATACCAGGATTCAGATAAGGCAAGGAAGCAGAAAGAGTACATGAAAAGGTCTAGAGCAGGGGCTCTTAACCCAGCATCAGTAAAACTCTGAAACTGTGAGTGATGTTTTGCACATACGTGGTTTTTCTGGGGAACATGGCCAGAACTTTCATCAAATTTTCAAATATGTCTGTGATTTTCCAAAGCATTAAAGAATCATCAATCTAGATCAGGGTAACAAACTCAAATGCTCATAAGGGTTGAGCAGTCAGCATACATGCATGAGGCAGGCTGGCTTTATGCATTGCTTTGAACCATGACTTCTACCTAATTGCAGTGCTTGTTAGAATATTTGCGAGCATGACAAAATCCTAACAGCAAAATGACCGAAGGGCAATATGCAACTCATGGAAGTAAGCTTGTGATATATCATTTACTCTAGATGAACATGGCCACAAAAGACCAGAGATTCAGAGAGCAGAGTACAGGATCACGAATGGGAGGTAGAAAACTAGACAAGGATAAGAATAGGAAAAGAGATTTTTAAAAAAAAAAAACAAATAATGAAAATACAGTAATATCCATCAATACAGAGAAGACAACTTTCCTACAAAATAGCAATGGAGATTAAGGTACAAAATAAAAATGGCTACCCAAGGCTACACATATATTCTTCAAAAATAAGAACAGTACTGCCATTTCTTGACATTAAATTTAGTGCTCTATTCATAAATATTTATATACTAAGTTCCAGCCCCCTCTTAATTAACTGTTGTCATAAACGTATTTACATACATAATAAAAATATAAACAGAAGAACTCCTCTCCTCTTTCTGTAAGAGCTAAATAAATTATACAGGTTGCTTACCTCATTAAAACTATCCCACAGATCATCACTTTGAATAGATGCATAGCTATGATTATGCAGGTAAAGAACAATAGCATGTTGAAATACATCTTCACTAAGGTAAGTTTTCAGCATCAACAAGAGAGAAGCTCCCTATTCAAAAAAAAAAAAAAAAAAAGGTGAGAAAAAAGGAAGAAAACAACAGAATACTGCTGTAGGTTATAGAACTGAGAATCTAAAATTCAAAATATCATTCGAAACATATACTTTCATATATAGAACTTAGTTATAATACACTGTTATTTAGTCTCAAATAAATAGATGTGGACTATGTTCGAATTGTCCTAAAATTATTTTAATGGATTAGAAAAAGAATGAATGGAGTAGATTCCCAAATGCCCTAATTCATTCATAAGCCATTTTGTGTGGTCTATCAGTGTACTCAATGTTTCAGTGTTAGTGCTGAAAAGCTAAGTATTTATAAATATATTTTTAATAGAAAAACATGCCAAATATTCTGTGGCATCCCCTCCTCCACCCCCAGTGTTTAAAGTACCAGGTGAATTCATGGACACACACTGCTGGAGACACAAGAAATTGGCAGAGCTCTCAAAAGTCTTTTTGTTAGGTAGTACGTTAATTTCTAATTTTAGTACATCACATTGTGACATAACCAAGATCTCTCTTCTTCCTGCAGAGTCACTGCAAAATGTATGTAATCAACAAATGTAGAGGGTAGCAAACACACTAACAACTCACAATCTGCCACACCACCACTAAGGCCACACTGTATTTACTCAAGCTCGTGTCATTATTCCCGGTCTCAAAACAACCACCACCTCCCCAGTGAGGCCTTTCCTGACCCAAAAATCAAATCATATTTCTCCATCTTCTATAGCAATTTACATTGCTTCCTATATCTATCATATATTTATTTCCTCTTCTATGCTGTATGCTAATTGAGGAAAAAAATGAAAAGCCCAACTCCAATGCCTACTATACATTAGATACTCGAGTAGTTTTTGAATGAATTTCATTTCTGATAAAAATGCAACAATGTTAAGTCATCAAGATTATCAGTACATATAACTAAATTATCTTTTACTCTCATATTTTTATATCACACACACAGCTATTACTTGCTCTATAAATTTAAGTACTTATTCTTGTTCCCCACAGTACCCCTCCTCTCCTACATCACCAACTTTCCCTCCGTACTGTAACATTACCATTAACAAAACAGAAACTATGTAACCTTCCTAATTTTTTTTTTTTTTAGACTAGTCAAGTGCAGTAGTGAGGAGGGGGGTTAAGTAGTAGAACAAGGAGTTCGATCTGTAACTGACTGTGAACAATCAAGTGAGATAACTCACTACCTTCGGACCAGCCATAACTTTCCTAATGTTAAAGAAACAAAAGAATCCCTACCTTTCCTTGACTCCACACCTCCAGTTATGCTATTTTTGGCTCCCCCTTTGCTGTAAGACTCCTCAAAAGAGTTGTCTGCATCTACCATGTCCATTTGCTCTCTTTCCATTTTCTTTTAAGCCATCTTCTAATCATTACTCCCCTGGAAGTATTCTTATCAAGATCCCTGGTGAACTTCCTGGTGCCAAACCAATGTGACTTCTCGGGCTCACCTATCTTATCATTACTGGTAGCATTTGATATGACTGGTCATCCTCTCCTCCTTCAAGCCTTTATGCACCGGGCCTCGGGACACCACTCCCGATTCTCTCCCTACGCCCCGGCCAGCCCTCTCAGTCTCTTTTTGCTGGATCCTCCTCATCTTCCCAATGAGGGAAGTGTGCCCTCGCATTTGATCTTTGGACCTCTTTTGTTTTCTATCTAAACTGACTTCCTAGTTGATCTCAACTCCAGGGGTTTTAAATGACTCCCTAATTTGTACATCTACCAGACTTCCCCTCTGAATTCCAGACTCAAATCCAACCGCCTGCTTAATATAGCCACTTGTATGTCTAATGCACATCTCATACTCACTCAGAAACTGAACTTTTTTTTCTTCTTGCCCCAAATCTATTCCTTCAGCAGCTTCTGGATTTCAGCAAATGCCAACTCCATTTTCCAAGTTGTTTAGGCAAAAATCTTGAAGTTACCCTTGATGCCTTTCTTATATTCCACATCCAATCCATCAGCAAATCCTACTGGATCCACCTTTACAATACATTCTATATCTCATCACCTTCACTACTACCACCCTAATCCAGGCCACCATTACCTCACCACCCATTTATTGCAACTTCCTAATTAGTCATCCTGACTCTGTGTGCTGTTGAAGATTATAGTGATCTTTTACAAAATAAGCCAAATAAGCCAAAATATCATACCATGGTACTGATCAAATAGCTTCTCATTTCACTTAGAATAAAATCAAGGTCCTTATGATGGCGTCATAAACCCTACGGTGATCTGGCCCCTTAGAATCTCTCTGATTTCAACTACTACTTGATCCTCTGTTTAGTTTACTACAGATACATCAGCTCCTTGCTGGTGCTTGAACGTGCAAAGCAATCTCATATCTCAAGCTGTGCGGGGGTCCCCGAGATCATCCCAGGTTTGATGATGCACTAGGAGGACTCACAAGACTCAGAATATAGTCAGACTCACTGCTATGATCTACTAAGATGAAAAGATACCAGTAAAATCAGCTAAGAAAAAACGCGCACAGTCCAGAGGAAACCAGGCACGAGCTTTTAAGAGTCTCGGGGTTTTTACTGGTGGTAAGTCATGGAGGTACCCTCTGCCTAGCACATACCAAAATTCCAGACTCCCAGAAGGAAAGCAGATGTTCAGCATAAACTAAATTGTATAATTTAGGCACAGTGAGCCACTCTTATCACGGCATGGTGGGAACTCTCTCCAAATCCAAGTTGCCAGTCAAAGGACAACCTTGCAAGCAGGCCTTTCAAAGGATAGCAGTGTCAGGTCTGCCGCATTAACTCTTTTCTGCACATAAGCTCTATATGTTAGTTATTTCTTCTGTCTGGAACATTATTCTCCCAGAAAACCACAGTCTCATTCTTCAGGTGGTGTTCAAATGTCACCTTACAAGTAGTCTTCCTTGACCGTGTTACATAAACCAGCATTTCCTTTGTCACTCTCATTCCCCTTACCACGCATTATTTTCATATTAGCACTCACCACCCAACACAGTACCTATTTAATCATTCATTTGTACACTGCCAAAGCTTCATAGAAGAGACACAGTCCACCTTGTTCTCCAATGTATCCCCAGCACCCAGAACAATGGTTGGTACTTTCAAGTTTACTAAATGAATGGATTCATATCTTACAAGACAACCTGCATCAGAGTTAGGCTTGATGATTATGAAGACCAAACAGATTATGTCTGCTGAACACATTTACCCACTGGCACCTACTTCTGCTAGCACACGATATTGACAAATTATCCAATGTCCTATTTTTCTTAAATATGTGACATATTTGCCAGATTCCCAATTCTGAAGTAAGTGTTACCATATCGACAGGTGTTAAGTATGCTGTGGACTGCCATAAAGAAGAATAACCCCAGGAAGTACCTCCACAGTGTAGGAGATAGAGAAACTGTGGAGTTTGATGTTGTTGAAGGAGAAAAGGGTGCGGAGGCAGCAAATGTTACAGGCCCTGGTGGAATTCCAGTTCAAGGCAGTCAATATGCAGCAGACCATAACCATTACAGACGCTATCCACGTCGCAGAGGTCCTCCACGCAATCACCAGCAGAATTATCAGAACAGTGAGAGTGGAGAAAAGAATGAGGGATCGGAGAGTGCTCCTGAAGGCCAGGCCCAACAACGCCGGCCCTACCGCAGGCGAAGGTTCCCACCTTACTACATGTGGAGACCCTGTGGGCGTCGACCACCCTATTCCAACCCTCCTGTGCAGGGAGAAGTGATGGAGGGTGCTGACGGCCAGGGTGCAGGAGAACAAGGTAGACCACCAGAAAGACAGAATATGTATTGGGGTTATAGACCACGATTCCGCAGGGGCCCTCCTCGCCAAAGACAGCCCAGAGAGGACGGCAATGAAGAGGATAAAGAGAATCAAGGAGATGAGACCCAAGGTCAGTAGTCGCCTCAACGTCGGTACCGCCGCAACTTCAATTACCGACGCAGACGCCCAGAAAACCCTAAACCACAAGATGGCAAAGAGACAAAAGCAGCCGATCCACCAGCTGAGAATTTGTCCGCTCCCGAGGCTGAGCAGGGCGGGGCTGAGCAAACGCCGGCTTACCGTCTCTACCATCGTCCAGTTTAGTCATCCAACAAGAAGAAATGAATATGAAATTCCAGCAATAAGAAATGAACGAAAGATTGGAGCTGAAGACCTTAACTGCTTGCTTTTTGCCCGTTCACTAGATAACTAGAACTATCTGCATTATCTATGCAGCATGGAGTTTTTATTATTTTTACCTAAAGATGTCTTTTTTGGTAATAACAAACGTGTTTTTTAAAAAAGCCTGGTTTTTTTCAATACGCCTTTAAAGATTTTTAAATTGTTTCATATCTGGTCAAGTTGAGATTTTTAAGAACTTCATTTTTAACTTGTAATAAAAGTTTACAACTTGATTTTTTCAAAAAAGTCAACAAACTGCAAGCACCTGTTAATAAAGGTCTTAAATAATAAAAAAAAAAAAAAAAGCATGCTGTGGAATTCACATGATCAGAAGACACTGAATTCTGGGTTTAGAGGATGAGAGTTAGAGGCAGACCAAGCTCTGTCACAACAAATCCTGAAATAATTGCTCTGTTTAACTTCTGTATGACAACAGAACCACAAGTTTAAAATTTTTCTTTACTGATAGGTCCAATATGGGCTTTAAAAATCACAATAGTCACTCTAATTGGAAAATACATACACATTTTTAGAGATGAGGTCTCGCTATATTACCCAGGCTAAAGTTCAGTGGCTATTCACAAGCAGGAGCCTCAAACTCCTGGGCTCAAGGGATCCTTCTGCCTCAGCCCCCTTGCCCCAAGTAGCTGGGACTACAGGAGCACACCACTGAGCCTGGATTGGAATATATTTAATATATAATATAGCTCACTGAACTCCTGATTTCCTCGTTCGTTAACACAATTTGTACTATAATTCTCCCTGACAGTCAGGCTTGAACCTGGAACACATTTCTACCTCCTTCTTTTTCTTTTTTTATATTATCAGGTAAACCTGTTATCTACCTCCTTCTTTACCTGTCTGACCCTGTCAGTAAATCCTCTAAGTACTCCCCTCACCCAGTGCTTTTTACGCCCACTGTTTTCTTTCCAACGTTATCACCACTCTTCATTTCAAACTTTTGCCATTCACGCCTGGACTTCAGCAGATTTTCCAACTTTAGGTCTCTCTCCGCTTAAATCCACTTTATAAACTGAAACCAATTTTATTTTCCTAAGTAGTAACTTTAATCAAGTCGTTCCTCTGTTCAAAAGTCTTCTAAAGCTCCCCATTGCTTACAGAAAAAAACAGACTCCTTATGGTGTTCAGGACCTTCTACAACAGGGCCCCACCCTACTTTTCTCATCTTTACCCTGGTCCACATGTGGCTTCCACTGCAGTCAAACATGTACTCTCTAAACAAACAATCCTTGCCCCTTAGTATTCCAGACTTTTTCTTTGCAGACCTCATTGTTCCATTCCTGCCCTACCCTCTTCTTCCCATTCTTCTTTACCTATATTTAACTCATTTCAATTCCCTTTTTCCTCCAAAACATTTCCCTTCATTACCCCAGGCAAAAGTTATCTGTACCATTCACTCATTTAGCACATATTACCTCTTTTATTGCTTCATAAGTACCCATCAGCTTCCTGATGACACAGATTGTATCTCAGACATTTTATATATTTTCTTCTTTTTAGCACAGGAATCCAATTTATTAACCAATAAATCTGATAGCCAGAATGAGGAGGCAAGTAAGTCATAAAATTCATCCCTCCCCACAACACAAATGTGAATGACATAGATATCCCTATTTTTCTGTTCTCTGACCTATGGTGATCCCAGTGGGGTTTCTAATTTTCTCCTTATTCTTCACCCTCAAATCCAGAGTCTGTGATTCTGATCCTGCAATTTAATCTTCAATTCTTAAAATCTCTTTTTGCTTACTTGTTTTAGCAATACTAACTTTAGAACATACCTCAATTCTGAGTTACATAGCCAAGGCTTGCTTAGGACCTTCCCTGCACATATTCTACCTGTAGATCTGAAGAGTAAACCAACTTTAGAAGATGTATTGCTATAGGATCTGGTTAACTGCCTGGAATACTAGTCATAAAACTTAAGAGAGAGATACAGAAAGAAGAAAAAAAAACTCCCCACAAAAGCTAAGCCCACAATTTGAGTAGGAAAAATTTTTTAAAGTTTAATCTTTATAGTAATCTAAATCATGTAGCTCACTCACAGAGGAATTAATTTGAAATCTACTCCAGCTACTTTTTTGTGTATAGTAATACCTTAAAATAGGAAAGAGAATCAAACATTTCTTCAATTTGTTCTGAAGATTGAACAGATGATGATATTGGATGAGATGAATTCAAGGAATCTTTCTTCATGGTTTTAAATCGAGCATCTAAGAAATCTTCATACTAGTACAAAATGAAACAGATTAGAATATCATGAACAGCATCAAAGACAAAGGTAAGTATAGTAAGTATTTACATGGATAAGACTAATTACCGTTTCAGGTCATTATTAAAAAAAATAACCAGCTTCACTAAACTTCAGAATACAAGCTTTTGAAAATGTAGGAATATTGTGACTTTCAAATGTATTCCTTGAATTTAAAAACACAGTTATA
>NW_012137747.1:3141404-3184557 GCF_000956105.1 Propithecus coquereli | reverse complement strand
GTAGTCATTCGCAGATTGTGTGTGAGGTAGAGAGTAAACTGACCAGAGTACGTCCTATTCTTCTTCACACCCTGCCACCGTCATGGCATCACCCAAACCATACTCAACACTGACAAGCACCTATCCAGGGTACAACAGAGATAAGGTGTTGGGAGGAAGGGGGGTGTTATGTGCCCATATGATTTTTTCTTTTTTTTTTTCGAAGCAGGATCTCACTCTGTCACCCAAGCTAAAGTGCCGTGGCATCATCATAGCTCACTGCAACCTCAAACTCCAGGGCTCAAGCAATCCTCCTGCCTTAGCTTCCTGAGTAGCTAGGACTACAGGTGCACACCATCACGTGTGGCTAAGATTTTCTTTCTTTTTCTCCATGTCATGTAAAGAATACTCTCACCCTTTTTTCAGGAAACCCCTCTCTCAAATTAATAGAGCACCCAGGTCCTACAGGAGATGAAAAAATAAATCTAGTGCTTTGTCGAAGAGTTGTCAGAAAAGAGTGCAACTTAGGGGAAAGGATCCCTCATCACAAAGTTATACTGAGCAGCTGGCATCTGTCAGAGGTGAAGCAGCTGTGTATTATTGAAGGGAAAAAGGAGATCTAGAAGAGATAGGGGCTCTTCAAGGCCCAGTGCTGCCACTTATTAGCTGTGTGACTCTGGGCAAGTCATTTACTTAAGCTGAGTCTGTTTCCACATCTGTAAAATGCGATTATCAGCCACCTTGGAGCACTTGTGAAGTGAGATAACAATGTGAAAATACCTTAAACTAAAAGTCCTATATAAACAATTTGAAAGCATTTTCATCTGAAAATCAAATCTGTGTTAAAAAAACATTGTTTTATTATGAAAGAAGGCAATACTAAAAAAAAGCTGAATAATTATTAGCATCTAAATGTATTCTAGAACTCTACCACTTCATGTATCAGACATAAGAGCCTTGGTTGCTAATACCTGATGGGCCAGCTCATGAGCGATGATTTTAGTAACCAGTTTTCTATCAGCCACTGAGGAAGTATTATTGTCATACAGAAGTGTCTCTTCTCGGAAGGTGAGCAAACCCCAATTTTCCATTGCTCCTGCTTCAAAGTCAGGAATAGCCACCAAATCTGGACATAAGAAGAAAGAAGTGATCAAACTTTCCCTCACCTAAGGCACCCTAGTGTTAAATCAAAATATTTTACCCAGTGCTTTATCACTGTGAAGGTAGTTCTTTTTATACTGCTAACAAATGGAATCTTCCTTATTCTATCTCTGAGTGCTCCTCACCTACCTGCCAGTTGAGGAAACCCTGATCAAACCCCTTTAGAGTCACTGTTCCACTGTCCCTCAGTGAAGAAAGAGATACCTAATTCCTTCACAATGAATCAGCTTCCTACAGCAAGGAAGACAGAGTACATGGTCAATACTCTTCTGTCTAGCAACAGCTCCATGTTGAACAGTACTGAAATCCTCCTGCTTTCCTGAGCTTCCACCACTCAGTTTTCCTTACTTGAATCAGGAATTTCTTGTAAGTTAGAATTAGTCAAACTCCAGATTAAGCCCTAAGCAAATTTCCACTTATATAGCACCTCTGTAACAAATAGTATTCCAAGTCTTTGGAAAAGGGCACAGAACATGGTTTGTACCCAAAAAGGGCAAATTATCACTATTATAGAATGCACACAGTGATAAGAGACAGCACTGCTACAAAAATGTCTTAATTTTTTTTCTCTTTATACACAGGATAAAAATGTTTTGTCTTTTCAACTTTATCTAAATTTCTTCAAGCAGAAGGGCCACATCTGTTAAAAATAAAATGTAGTAAAGCAATTTAAAATGTTTAATCTTAAAGACAAAAATGTAAGATAATCTTACATAATTTCATCTTTCAATGAAATATATTAATAAATAAAAGTGTAATTTTCATTGTCTAATCTCAAAAGGTATAGATATCAGCAACAAAGGTCAATTTTATTATACCTTTCTAGAAACATTTTCATTACTTAAATGCAAAGAAAATACATGACAAATATGATTTGACTATTTTTCCTCCTAGCATTCATAGTAGGCCAAAGAAACACTATACTTACACTGGAGAGCTCTTTGAATATTTTTTCTAAAGAGAAATACTCCATGAAGGTAGCAAAACCTTCATTTAGCCACAGGTCATCCCACCACTGCATTGTTACCAGATTACCAAACCACTGTGGGGGAAAAAAGAACTATTAACCAACATGATATTTACATCCTTGGGAATTTTCTAATAATTAACTAAATTGTCAGCTTAATTGCCCATAGCTAGAGTACATAACTAGATGGGATCTTAAAAGTACACTGTTCTTATAGTTAAATTATATTAAAATTAATTTAAAATAATAAAATTTGTATAAATTTACTTTAAAAGTAAAATTAAAAATTTAACATTTTACCTTAATTGAATGGGAAAACAAGAAAGATGATTAACATATTTATTTATTAGCATATTTATCAATTTAATAAACATGCTATATAGCATGCTATATAGGGAAATAAAAACATCTTTTAGCCACTGCATAAAAGTGAGATTTCCTAGATAATGAAATTCTTCTACCTTCTAATATTAAGTTAGTAAGATTATTTTCCATTGTATCTACAACCACTCATGACAACTAAAAAATAAGTTTCTATGTGAGAGATTTTCCTATAATCAGAGAACCTGTACTTCATGTTTATCTTCAGTTGCCCAAGATGAAGACAGTACTTGCGTGATTCAAACTAGAATTCAAATAACATTAAGAAAGGTGGCATATATTAACACATAAACAGATGAAATTAGAAAGATCTTTAAATGTTTTCTTCTATGAGGTGTAAATGGAAGAAAAAAATAATCGGAGGCTCTCCTAAAAATTGCATCTCAAAAATCCTTGAAATAAAAAGTTGTCATAGGGTATGCAATTTAGTCAGTGCAGCCTAAGGCTTATCTCAAATCAGCATCAAAAGGACGGGGTTAGTAGATACTAAAACAAAATGCTTTTGAGAATTACAATAGCATATTTTTCTAAAATATTGTCTTAAAACCTGTTTCAGAGGAAGGCGATTTGTAAGTCCTAAAGCAATAACAGAAATATTCCCGAAGTGGTGATGGGTGGCCCCAGAAGTAACAGACCTAGAGGAGAGCCCCCAAAAGATAACTTATCTATACGACCCATTCATAAAAGTAAATAAATATGTGTTTCATATGCCAACTTGTCAAAGTCTTCACAAGGGCCGTAGTCATTCGCAGATTGTGTGTGAGGTAGAGAGTAAACTGACCAGAGTACGTCCTATTCTTCTTCACACCCTGCCACCGTCATGGCATCACCCAAACCATACTCAACACTGACAAGCACCTATCCAGGGTACAACAGAGATAAGGTGTTGGGAGGAAGGGGGGTGTTATGTGCCCATATGATTTTTTCTTTTTTTTTTTCGAAGCAGGATCTCACTCTGTCACCCAAGCTAAAGTGCCGTGGCATCATCATAGCTCACTGCAACCTCAAACTCCAGGGCTCAAGCAATCCTCCTGCCTTAGCTTCCTGAGTAGCTAGGACTACAGGTGCACACCATCACGTGTGGCTAAGATTTTCTTTCTTTTTCTCCATGTCATGTAAAGAATACTCTCACCCTTTTTTCAGGAAACCCCTCTCTCAAATTAATAGAGCACCCAGGTCCTACAGGAGATGAAAAAATAAATCTAGTGCTTTGTCGAAGAGTTGTCAGAAAAGAGTGCAACTTAGGGGAAAGGATCCCTCATCACAAAGTTATACTGAGCAGCTGGCATCTGTCAGAGGTGAAGCAGCTGTGTATTATTGAAGGGAAAAAGGAGATCTAGAAGAGATAGGGGCTCTTCAAGGCCCAGTGCTGCCACTTATTAGCTGTGTGACTCTGGGCAAGTCATTTACTTAAGCTGAGTCTGTTTCCACATCTGTAAAATGCGATTATCAGCCACCTTGGAGCACTTGTGAAGTGAGATAACAATGTGAAAATACCTTAAACTAAAAGTCCTATATAAACAATTTGAAAGCATTTTCATCTGAAAATCAAATCTGTGTTAAAAAAACATTGTTTTATTATGAAAGAAGGCAATACTAAAAAAAAGCTGAATAATTATTAGCATCTAAATGTATTCTAGAACTCTACCACTTCATGTATCAGACATAAGAGCCTTGGTTGCTAATACCTGATGGGCCAGCTCATGAGCGATGATTTTAGTAACCAGTTTTCTATCAGCCACTGAGGAAGTATTATTGTCATACAGAAGTGTCTCTTCTCGGAAGGTGAGCAAACCCCAATTTTCCATTGCTCCTGCTTCAAAGTCAGGAATAGCCACCAAATCTGGACATAAGAAGAAAGAAGTGATCAAACTTTCCCTCACCTAAGGCACCCTAGTGTTAAATCAAAATATTTTACCCAGTGCTTTATCACTGTGAAGGTAGTTCTTTTTATACTGCTAACAAATGGAATCTTCCTTATTCTATCTCTGAGTGCTCCTCACCTACCTGCCAGTTGAGGAAACCCTGATCAAACCCCTTTAGAGTCACTGTTCCACTGTCCCTCAGTGAAGAAAGAGATACCTAATTCCTTCACAATGAATCAGCTTCCTACAGCAAGGAAGACAGAGTACATGGTCAATACTCTTCTGTCTAGCAACAGCTCCATGTTGAACAGTACTGAAATCCTCCTGCTTTCCTGAGCTTCCACCACTCAGTTTTCCTTACTTGAATCAGGAATTTCTTGTAAGTTAGAATTAGTCAAACTCCAGATTAAGCCTTAAGCAAATTTCCACTTATATAGCACCTCTGTAACAGCCCAATAAACTCTTAACCTCCAAGTTCAGATATATTTTAGATTTCATGAATTACAACCTAAAACAAACCATTACAACCTAAAACAACCTAAAACAATTAAAAACAATTTTTAAAGCATTAATAATGTTTCTTGGTTTTCTTTTAAAATAACTTGGCTAAAATCTCTTTCTAAAAAAAATTAACAAAATAAATCTAGGTTATAATCATAACAAAAAATCAGAGGGATTGTTTGATTCTTACCCAATTTCTTAAGTGGATACTGAATTTCAAAGTAGTTTTGATAAAACTCAAGAAGCTTCACAGTTGTTTCCAAAGCATGGTGAACTTGACTAATCTTTTCTGGTATAGCATATATAGAAACCTAAAGGGAAACATGCATGAGATAACGCCGGGAAAATTAAAATGCCATGATATTCGGGTGAGCACTGTCAAGACTAGCATATATGATAACTACACAGAGTAGTACAAGATCTTTCACGATAAAACTCTTGCTTATAGTTCTTTCAGCCCCCATAGCATTTATTAAGTCCCTTCCATGCATAAAAACATGTTCAAGAAACTTATTCCTTTTTTTTTCTTAAGCTAATCACACCCAAAATAAATTATTGATATTTTAGGTCATATTACAGCAATTTATAAGTATTTGCCCCTGTAATTTTATGATATTCTTCTCTTTCTCCCCCATTACCTGCCGTTGCCCTTCTTTTCTAATGAGCTATGAATACTGAGAGTTATTTGAAGGACAAAATTAAATTTCATCTCCTTAGCACCTATCACGAGCCTGGCATCTAGCAGGCACTCAATACAGGGGAGTCACATCTTGGCGTGGAGTTAGTTTTAAAGTTACCAGAGATTACACATTTGTGGAAATTACCCTGGAAAAACCAACTAGAGATCAACTATTCTCTTTCAGCAGCTAGGACACCACCAGTTTTCTTTCAGTGCTTGGCACAGCTTACTTTTTTTTTCAGTTGTTAGCTTGTTTTATGGACGATGTGATATAAAAAGTTATCATACAGTGAAACACTCACACTATGAGTGGCACACAGTAACTAAAACCAACTAAGAAAAAAACAGATTCACGTCTTCCATTGCCCATTCATTCAAGGGCACATGGTAAGAGGAGAAGCAAATGAAACCACTCCCATTACTTAAACTGCTATTTACTCTTTTTTTTTTTTTTTGCTAAATGCATAAGTTAAACACATATGATGTGACTAACTATAAACATCTCATTCAGTAAGTACCAAAAGGCAAAATTTAAACAACTGTGTTCAAAGCAATGGGTTTTAAAAGGCAATATTTATTGTTTTCCAATTGATTGAAAAAAGCCCTCTATACTCACCTTTCCAGTGGGATGTGAACAGCATATAGCAGAAAATAAAAACCTCAAAATGAATATCTCAGCAGGTAGGAAATGGAAACTTGTTGAGCAATTCATCATTTGGAAAAAGCACATTGGCGAACTCTAACTCCAAATTAATTTTAGTTTCTCATTAAAGGATTAAAAAATGGTCAACAAATTCTAAAAGTCAAATAGATTTCAACCATAATTGCCTTTATGTGAGGCTTCAATCTATAGAACATATATATTAATCAGAGAAAAATGGAGGTAACATGGCATAAAAGTTAAATGTAAAGAAAAAATTAAATTTATAGACTCTATAGTTACAGTGCTGTAGTTCAAATATCTGCTATTTGTATGACCTTGAGGAGGTTAGTTAACTTCAGTTTCTTTATCTGTAAAATGGTGATTACCTTATCTGTAAAATGGTGATTAGAACACTCACAGGGTTGCTGTCAGGATTAAATGAGCTAATACATGTATTAGTGCATGACATAAGTGTTCAATAAATGCTAGTTATTATCATTATTATGAATAGACTCTCATCAGAACTGGGGCAAAATATGTGTCACCAAAACGTTTGTGGCAACAGTTACTGTAAGAATTAAGTATCTACAATTGGAGTTAACCAATTAAGTTACTTTAGTTGCTTTCTAAAGTAACTATGGGAAAAAAATAAAGTAACTATGGCAGAAATTTATTCTCCCATATCATGTGGTCAAGGGTACTTCATCAGGCCAGTCCTCTACCATGTGCAGCCCTTGGTTCAGGGCTGTGACCACTGCTTATTGGATTGTCACCATCTGCCAAGGAAACTGCAAGCTGATCCTGCTGATGTGTGCATTTCCTGTATCTTTCCCCCTCTACTGAAGTCAGTTTTAGCCTTAAATAAAAAAGCCTGACAGTCTTTTTAAAATCCCTATCATTATAAATGTACCAAGATCACTTGGAATTTAAGGCAAGTCTTTATCATCTCTGCTTATTCTTTCCAGACACACATATTTTATGGTATAGTCAACTCAATCATCCAGAATATGCTATCCCAACAGAAACACCACCTACACCCCAGATTCCACCTCAGACATTCTTCTGCCACACATACCATCTGGCCACTCCCATCACTGTATGTGCGAGCACCTTTCCTTAGAGAACAAGTCAGGGGAGAAAAAAGAAGTTCACATGAAACTGAAATCTGACCAAAGCATCCCCTTATTCCCATCTCTGGAACACAATGAGTAGGAAAAAAGGTAGTTTGGTATTTTCTCTTCCTTTCCATTTCTTTTTCTTTTCCTTAAAAACCATGTGTTACGATTCTTACTAGCAACAAATCATCTGGTCATTATAATTATCATCAAGCTTGTTCTAAGAGCAACAGAATCAGTAAAAAATAAACAGAGCAATGTAGCTAAACAAAGAAAGTCCTGAATAGCATTCGGGGCTTGGTAAGAGTACTCTAAACATTGTTAAATAAAAGTCAACAGGCACTCAGGGCTTACCATTTACAAATTGAAACTTTTCTTGCCACATCTCTTGCAAAGACCTTATAGAAGATTTCTAAAAACACAACTATAAAGACCTGGTCAACTCTCGGGGAAAAGAGTTCTTTAAGACTGAGGAATAACAGATTTGTTAGGTTTAACTTATCTGTTCTTTAAATTTAATAAAAACAAAAACTAGTTAACAAAAGGAAAAAAAAAAGCAGAACCAAACCTCAACCCCCTAAAAAGCACAATAATATGATCTGCAAGATTTATAAAGGCAGAAAATATTGTAAGCCTCAATACTAAATTTCCTGAAAAACACCAGCCTTCCTAAACAGCTAACAGGACACACAAAAAAGCTAAAAACAAAACAAAACAAAAAACCAAAAAACAAACAAAAAAATCCACAGTATTTTGATACTGTTTCTTTCCAGAATAACTGATTAGATGAGACTTTAGGAGAATGACAGAAATTGTGTACAATGTCCCAGGCTGGCAGAAAGATACTTGAGGTAGAAATATTTTTAGTGGAAATTTGAAACAAAGTCATGTTTTTGACGAAAATAAAATTATAACTTCACACGGATAATACTGCTGAAGGTTCTATTTGAACGCTGAGTGTCAGATGTGTGTTGTCCACATCTGACTAGCCATGATGAGATCCTAATTCTACAAATTAAACTTGACTATAGTAAAAACAAAAGCAGCCGTGGCAAAAAACAAAACAAAACAAAATCTCAAGACAAACAGACAAAGCAGTGTATTTCACAACTGGCCTACAATTTTCTAGGTAATTTTGGCATTCCTAAAGGTAGGGAGAGGTTTAAAGAATGAAGAATGAACAGAAATGATGAAAATAAATATTTCTTTTTTTTTTAGGTCTTTGATAACAAAGTAGTCTTTATCACTGAACAGGATATATATAAGAATCTATACTCAGCTTTGACATTTTTGGTTGCTTGGTAAGATTGACTTTAGTAAGGCCCTATGCCTTATTTCTAAACTTGTTAAATCAACCTATGGTCAAACAGTACAAAACAGAAGCCATCCTAGAGGTTACAACACTTTGGCATAACAAAAATCCTTTGTTAGACTCCAAGTTTTGGATTTCTGGTCACCATACCTCTAGAAATTATGTTACCTGGTGTATGAGGCAATATATTGTGGTGGACAGAACAATTTTGACTATTACCTGCTGGTTATATAATCTTAGGTCAATTACTTAACCTGAGACACTATTTTCCTAATAAGCAACATGGGGCTAATGCCTCCTCCTCATGTGGTTTATAAAATGAAAAAATGTTTATAAATGAGTGACTTGGACCACTGCCAGCATGGCGTATAACTCCATGCATGTTACATCCTTCCCCATTTCCTAAGAAAAAGGGAGGAAATTAATAAAACTATTCGTATATTAATTTTTCCGAAACATTTACTACTGGGTAACACTAAATATAATAAATATTATTTATATTTACTGATATGCAAGCGATTTCACAAGAGATTTTTCATATGGAAATATGGAAAAAAGGGAGCGTGCACTCTCTATGTATGTGCATATATGCATGTGTATATATACACAGACACACATACATGCCGGGTACTAAATATTTTATAAGAATTTATAAAATTTAGTCTTTAATAGAGCTAATGTAGGCGATATAGTATTGGAGTTGTGGAAGGTGAGGTTTAGAGAAGATTAGTCTACCAGAGCTAGGAAACTGTGTAGGAGGGATTTCAACACAGGTAGATTCTAGAATACATATTTAACCATGTTGCTTCCTAATACAAATAAATAAAAAGCAAAAAAAAAAAAAACAAAAAAAAATACTCACCTGAAACTCTCCTCTCGATCTTTCTACACACATACATGCACGCGCACACACACACATGCATATATGAGAATGAAATACATATGTGAGCAATGAATAATTCAACCTGGCTAGATGAAAGAATTCACACTGAAGCAATCAGAAATATAGCTGAATTTATAAGGAAAGTTTTGAATATTAGAATGATGAGTTTGAATGCAATCCTACAGGTACATAGAAGCCAACACAGCAGATGAAAGAAACAAAGAGAAGGGGATGGAGAGAGGGAGCAAGAGAGAAAGAGTGAAGAAAAAGGGATGAAGGAAAGCAAAAAAAGAAAAAGACAAGACTGCATGCATTTTGGGATACAATAAAAAGTGCTGGGGGTTTTATACCAATGACTGTGATGAGAACCACAACAAAGATGTAACTCAAGTGCTATGAAAGATCAGAGAGGGAATGATTAATTCTAGCTGGGGGGAAGAAAAGCTTCATGGAGCGGGTGGTTGGTATTCAGCTGAGTCTTGAATCAGAAGCAAACCTGACTCTTCTAGATTGGGCTTTTTGGGCTTTATCGAGGCTGCAAACTCTAAATCAAGGGCTAAATCTGTGGTGCAACAATTGAAGTGTAATTAATTGAATTATTTCAGATTTAGGCCAGACTTCATACCCTTTTAAAAGGCTTTTAAAAATTTTTGGTTTAGATTTGACATAAAGCCTTTCAGTCCAAAGGTGAGTGAACCATATTTAGCCTTACTAAATATCGTAGTCTACACTTATCATTAAACATTTAGTTCGCTTCTTGAGCAGTGTGCCATCCGTTAGTGTAGAGGACAAAGGCATTGAGTGTTACTGGTGATAATCAGCCAGAGAACCCTAATCTCTGCCCCTGCTTCTGAGAGGTATGGGGTAGACATGATCATCTTTTCTAATGAGAGAAATATACCTTTGCTACCTTCTGAAGTAGCAAAATGATAAGGTTTTGCTCATCATTTTGTGATTACCATAAAAAGCTCTTTTTTTTTTTTTTTTGAGACAGAGTCTCACTCTGTTGCCCTGGCTAGAGTGAGTGCCGTGGAGTTAGCCTAGCTCACAGCAACCTCAAACTCCTGGGCTCAAGCGATCCTACTGCCTCAGCCTCCTGAGTAGCTGGGACTACAGGGCATGCGCCACCATGCCCAGCTAATTTTTTTTTTATATATATTTTTAGTTATCCAGATAATTTCTTTCTATTTTTTTAGTAGAGACGGGGTCTCGCTCTTGCTCAGGCTGATCTCGAACTCCTGAGCTCAAACGATCCGCCCACCTCAGCATCCCAGAGTGCTAGGATTACAGGCGTGAGCCACCGCGCCCGGCCTCATAAAAAGCTTTTTAGTCTAGAAAGGAACACATCCCAAAACTAGCAGGATGCGTTCAAAACATAGATAATTTTCTGTGGTGGAGATCAAAAATATAGAAACAAAATTAATGAATTCGATCATATTACTACTGTGAAAAATAATCACTTTTAGCTTAAAGAGTCTTTTCTCCTTCTATATTGTCAGTACATGAAAATGTTAGCCATATTAGGTCTCTACTAGGAAATGAAAGTATAAAATCCAATCAAATAATCATTTACAGACAGCCACTAATGACACAGAAAAACAGAGTTGCCTCATTAGAACAAATGATCAATTTCAGCAAAACATAGATAAATCCGACCCTTAAGTTAAATAATCTTACTCTTACTCTAAAATAAAGAAACTCAATCAGAACTTGATTTTTTTTTTAAAAAGAAGGATTCATCTAATTTTTACAACTTAGAGCTATCCAACATGGTGGACACTAGCTACATGAACACTATTGAACAGTTGAAACTTAAGACTGAGGAAGTGAATTTTACATTATCTTTAATTTTAATTTAAATCGAAATAGTCACATAAAACTAGTGGCCACCATATTGTATCTAGCACAGTTCTAAAAGCTTTAGTATACATATATTGTCTTACTAGAATTCTCTTATAAAAGTCAAATTAAAAGAAACTTGAAAATTGACTTTTGGGTATTAAATAACAATAAATAACAGCTAAGGAAAAAAGTAGCATTTCTGGTATAAAATGTCAGAGTGTGATCTAATAGCTTGTTTTCTTCATACAGCAACTACCAGGAATCATTATAGTGACAGTTCTTCTTAATGGCTTGTGAAACAAGCTTTTAGGCAATTACCACATTAACATACCAGGGTTCCATTTACGTCCTGACTCAGGTTCTTCATCTCCCCCACAATGAAGGCAACTAGGTAAGTGCTCATCTTCACACTCTCAGAAAACTCATCCTGAATGAGTCCATCTTCCATAAGGACTGATGACTTCTATAAGCGAAGGGCAAAAGATTACAGTTCTGTAACTGTAGGAATCAATGACAATGACAAAGTAAAAATTCAAATAGAAAATAAGCAGTGAAGGTACTAGCATATTTTAAACTCTCAGCATGAGTTTCTGGGGACAACATGGCCCTCAGTCTCAGCCTGTTCTACCATCCTTCATCATGGGGACACACTGAGTATGCTGAAAATCCTAACGAGTTTTTAG
Organism: Propithecus coquereli; assembly: GCF_000956105.1. Taxonomy (NCBI): domain Eukaryota; kingdom Metazoa; phylum Chordata; class Mammalia; order Primates; family Indriidae; genus Propithecus; species Propithecus coquereli. The sequence goes on along the minus strand of NW_012137747.1, from coordinate 3,172,546 downwards.
TCCAAAAGATAACTTTAAATAAATGTAAGTTAGATATGGTAACAGTGGTTCTGTCTCTCCCCTTTAAAACACAGCCAAAACCAAAATCCTTCCTTATGACCTGGGAGTGTTCCACTCTATTGCTACAAATACATCCACAGAAGGAGGAGCTACAGCTGGGATATCCCTCCAACTGATCTGAAATGGCTTCGCAGACTGCCATGCTGAGGACCCAAAAAAGGCTTAGTGGGATCAAAGGTGGTAAGTCACTAGAGAAGTCTGCAGCAAACACAAGATGAGGGAATGCAGCAACCTTGCAGGATTTTCCAACCATGAATTAAGACACGTTTTGGGATACTAGTTAAATAGGCATCCACCTCTCTTAGAGAAAGATCAAAGTGAAGAGTATGGTTGGGAGTGAAGCTTTGGAATGATGACCTGTTTAAGAACAGATCATGTTCTCCGCTGCCTACAGGGGTGAGCTCCACAGCCTGCTGGGTATGGCTGCTCCTCTTCCCTAGCCACATGGGCTTCAGGAGGCTCTCATCAGGATGCACACAGCCACTCAGATGTGTGAGACAAAAGAAGGACCCCCTAGGTTCTGTTTAACATAAAAAACGATTCTGCTTGGTTTCACCTTCACTGCCTCCCATGCAGAGCTAACACCCAGAAAAGAGGCTCCTGTTCTAGTTGTCAATTTCCACATTACTTACAATAATATTGATTGTTCATTTACCAAGAACAATTATGAGTCAACACAATCAAATAACACTGTTTAAAATAGCAAATTTATCTTTCTCAGAAAATATTACTATAATCTTGGACTAGTTCACAGTATTAATATTTGCACAACTTTAGTACACAGCACATGGTTCACATTTCCTACCCACACATTTGAAGTCCAACAGGTCTTTCTTTTTCCTCCTGCGCTTCTCAGGTGACTTCTCAATTGCTCCCAACATATATTTTAATTTTTATTTAAGTATTTTAAGAAAGAATATTAATGTATATGATTTTAATCATTTCCAACAGTAGCCTGGCAAAGAGGAAATCAAGTGTTCTTAAAGAGACTCACTCAAAGATTTTACATTTAGGGAACAGAACAGTACCTTAGGCATATTTGATAAAGCAGTATATTGCTCATCCCTTACGATCCTGATGATAAATGTGGCTTTAAATGCTGGTTCATCAAAACAAGGAAAAGCAGATCTTGCTGCCAGAGGTTCAAATTGAGTTGCTGCGAAGTACCTAAAATAAATGCAAATTCAATCCAAAAGTTATTGAGCACCTATTAGAGAAGGCACTCTGCAAAGTTCTAGAGATACTAAGATAAATATGGTATAATCCCAGTCATTAAAGGATCCACAATCAACTGGAAAAGGCAGAGATTTACACAATGGACTGAAACTTATGTCAGGCTGCAAATCATGTCCCAACAATGAAAACAACACAGTGGGAACAAAGGGTAGGAAACAAATTCTGACTAGAAGTTGAAGATACTGTAAGGAAACTGGTATAAAATCTGAAGAGGGTCTTCAAAGATAAGTATTTGCAAAAGTAGAGAAGGGAAGAGAGTATACTCTGGAAAGAGTAGGTAGCACAGCGAAAGAGAGCAGTGCATGTCCAGGGACTGGGGGTGGTTGTCCAATGTGGTTTGAGATGAAGCCAGAAGGTAGACTGCAGCTGACCACTAAAGTCTTAAAAAGCTTTCTGATAGAAGATCAGTAAAAAGGGTGGTCATCGGTCACCATTAGTCATCTGTACAGACTCTGGCTTCAGAACACTATGCCTCGAATTCACAACTTGTGCTTTCACGAAGACTGAAAAAACTAGGTGTCCTGTAGTGTTCTCATTTCCTTTACTCTCTTAAGAGATGAATCAAAAATTTTCCTCCCCTTCCTAAAGCACAGCAGAAACAGTTGAGAAACACATAGAAAAGTCCTCAATCACAGGTTGAGGGAGAAACCATAAAAAGAAACAGGGAGAAATGCAGATTTTCAATTTAGTAGAGAAATAAAGAATATCTGCATTTGGGAGATCATCCAAACATGGCCATAGAGTAATGAGGGCAAGTATGGCCCTGGTGTGCATATTTCAGGTGTCAGTCAATACGGCATATAAACTACCACTTTGGACATGGTAGCTTCTCTTGCTTAGGACTTAGTTTCCACTGTTAGAAGATAAATAGAAAAGAAAGAGTATGAGATTTGGAGTATAAGAACTAAACTCTACAATTTACCAGCCATATGACTTTAGGCAAATCAGTGACCTACATCTTGATTTCCTTATTTACTAAATTAGGATTCAGATAGGATCTCCTGATTAACACCAAGCGTTTTTGTTAGAATCAAACAACATTATTCACAATAAAAACTACTTGTATACCACAAAGCCCTTTATGGATGTTTATTACAAATGTGAGATAGCCATAACTCTTCTTCCACACTTAAAATTACTGTACTTTTTTTCTGATAAGCATGTGCCCAAATAACTATTTCTATTGGGTAAACTGCAAGAAAGGTAGCAATCAACATACATGAAACAATTAAAACATATTATGTTTCTAACATTCCATTTCTTCACCTTACCCCCAACATTCTTACCCAGGTAACAGAAGATTTTGGAAGAAGGCCACATGGGCCCAGGGGATAAAGTCTGATGATATCCCCACTATAGATATAAGAGAGCCTACTTGGACCATCACTTTTGGATAAAAATTAGATTGTAACATTCCAAGACAAAGAAAACCCTATTGTTAAAAGAGATCCAATAATAGCTATCTCACATAAAAGTCCCTTGAGAAGGCTGCTGCTTGATGATTCTTATAATGTCTTATCTATGCTGAATAACTTGAAGCTTACTCTTTCATTGGTGAGTATGAGCACTTCCTCAAGTAGTGCTCAAGACAATTACAAATTAGCTAGGGGGTCAGGAAAGAGAATTCTGAGCACTGGGGATAACAATGTGCAAAGGGAAAGAGGTGTGCACCAGGGAGGCAGTACACCATGGTGGTTAAGAATGTGGCCTCTATAGTTAAAATGACCTTGGATTTGAGTTCTCCTCTGCTAGCCACAAGATGCTAGACGAGTTCCTTTATGTGCTTCTGTTTCCTTAGCTGTAAAATGAATTAATATTAATATCTACCTTAGTGGGATTGACAGGATATGTTTGGAACAGTTTCTAGCACTTCGGTTCCCAGTAAATATTGTCTATTATTATCATCTGATTTTAGGAATATGCACACAAAGTTTAACATGGCAGGTGAAGGCTGGGAGAAAAAGACAAGGGCCAGATCATGAAAGGTCTGTTAGAAATGAGGATCAGCTGAAATACAGTGGCCATCCTAAATTTGTTTACTAGTTCTTTCAGTATCAGTTTGTTATTAACAACGTCTAGAATTAACTCAAGGTCACTATTTCCACCTTAGATTACACAGTTAAAGCTCCTTTATCCCAAGCAGTGTCAACGCAAGATGTTTGACATTTACATATACTCTGATTTTCTTGCAACAAGGATTATATATCCCTTAATTACTTCATCTACCACTTTAAATATTTATTCTAATTATACCTCAGAGGGGGAGAAAAGCATAAAAACTTCTCTAATAGAACTAAGCAAAATTAAAAGCGAAAGACAAAAAAAATTGCTTTGAATTATAGTTTTCAGACATCCTGAAAGGATAAATAATCTTCTAAACTTTTACCTTGCACCAACACATACAATTATGTGGGGCATTCATTTTACTGAAACAGGTAGGTTAATGAACTTATATTTTGTTTGTGATAGCAGAGTTTCACACACTAATTCATTTCAACAGATTTTAAAATATTATTTTGTTAATATTCTATTTCTTAATTTTAAGAAAACATATTCCATTTTTCTGGCATTTTCCACAACTCAATCCAGCCCGTGGCAAGAGTCAACAAGTGGCCATACCAAAAATCATCTACACTGCTACACATCTCCCATCATACAGTAATAGTTCCAAGGATTCCAGGGGCAATAATCTGGTTGAAGAGATGGCTAGGGGACTTGTCTTAAAGGTCTGTTTGCATACTAAGAACATTGTTTTTATGTATATCCTGTATTTCCTAGGGATGATGGAGATTAGGGGAGGAGAACTAAAAGGAAGAATCCCCAAGTGGCCATTGTGATTATAAATTTGTGCTCAATGCCAGATTTCATGTGAGAATTGAAATGATGATCAGCATGCCATTTATTTTAAAAGTATTATGTAAAGGAAAAAAATAAAAATCATTGATCTGAAAAAAAACTACAGATCTTGCTTTGCTTCTGTCCCCATTTAAGAAGGATCAAAAAGTTCCCTTAAGATAGATTTAAAATATTCATTTCTAACTGTTTCTTTTAATACATTAACATATATTAGCCAAAGAGCCAGCATCAGTAATTCACATACTGGTTTACAGAGTAATATGAGAGAATGCTCCAATTGCATAAAGCAGATATAATAAGGACTTTGTGCACATAAGAGAATTGACATTATTTCTACTTAAGAAAAATCTGTACACAGTGTATACTGCATCTCCCCAGAAATTCAAACTACATGCTATGAATACTAAGATTAAAGTACAAAATATATGGTCCAAGTAGGGAGCTGAATATTTTGTTTTGTCTCACTTCTTTTTTTTTTTTTTGAACCAAATTAAGTCTCTACTAGCCTTTTTTTTTTTAATTTCCATCAGAAATCTAAACTAGTCACACTGGAATTTTTTAAAAAAAATAAACCAGTAAAGGTTAAGTATATTAAAAATGATATCTATAGCATACACTTCTTCAACTTCTTCATGCCATTTCTCCATCTTACTAAGCACTACCTGAAAGTTCTTCACATTAAGAAAATAGGTCTTAAATTATAACCAACCCATACTCCCCTGTACTCTGCTTCCCACAGAAACTGTATGAGGTGGCAGAAAACTAGATTCATCTTGCAAAATATGAACAGCTCAAGATAACTGAAGTTTTTTTTTGTATAATCTTTATCTACCTCCTTCCACCAGCAGGCCCAACCCCCAACCCCATCCCACCATGATATACGCTCAAGGCCTTGACTAAGAGAAATAGTATATCCCTCCAAACCAACATTCTACTATTTTGTACAAGACTTTCTAAATTAAAAAAAATTACAGTTAGCGGCTTTTGTGTGGGCACAGGGATACATATTGCAGAAGTCATCATAGAGCACAGAACCAGAATTATTTAAGAGAGCTACATACTTTTTCTCGTTATTTTCATCTGTGTAGGAGGTGCCATAAAACCCATAGTAAGAACTAGATATATTTGCCGAATACTCTATCTTCAAGGTATAATTGTGTCCCACTAGAAGGGCTTCAGGGGCAACAATAGCAATTTGTTCATGAAATGGATATTCCAGGATCTCTACTTGTTTTTCTTGGCTTGAAAATGCTGACATAAAGGTCACTCTTGAAATATTATGACCTGTGCTATGAAGAATGATATTCCATGTGGCCTGAAGAGCCTGAACTGAAATTGTCACAGAACCCTTGAATGTCATCGAGGTTAGGTTTGGGTGTAGGTTAAGTTCATAGCGTAGTGGCATAATGGCAGTGGGAAGCCTGATTTGTGCCCACGGAAACAACTTCCCATTTGTTGCAAATGGCTGAATTAATTTCATTGATTGGTTTTTTTTATGGCAGCCTTCTTTGGTAAAGGTACATCTGGGCAGTAAGTAAATCACCATGATTACAGAAACAGCAATCACAACGACAAAAGCACAGACCACGAAGGTCTTTGCAGATGGCACTGAACATGCCCCATCTGGGCTCTGCCTGTAGCCAGTTGCACTGTTCCGAAGGCCTGAGCTTCTATTCATGAAGGACATGCCCAGCAGCTTTGCAGATGACTCGTAATCCTCTTCATCCTCGTCCATCTCATGTTCACCAAGACCCCGAACCAGCAGTCGGGAACCGCGGGGCTCATATTCCACCTCATCAGGCTCTAGAGGGTGTAAACAAGGCTCTTTGGCTAAATCCACTACATCTGGTTCTTCCTCAAACATGCTGTTTTCAATCATATTCCTGGGGAGCTGAAGCCGATCTAAAAAACCAAAACATAAGGACAAGGAACAGAGTTAGAAACAAAGCTCATAATAATATGTCTTCTAGCAAGACCACATTTAATCTAAGAACTTTCTTTAAATCACTAAAACTTATTTCCATCTCAGAGCTACTGAATTAAATAAGATACTTATGACATGCTTGAGTCACCCATGAAAAACTCAAACATAAGTAAAAGTATACCAGTCATGAAAGAAGAAAGAAAGCTAATAAACAGGCTAGTATCAAAAAAAGACAGCTGAGATTATGTACTAATTTCCTTACACACTCCTGCCCAACAACCTGGGACACTGCCCAGGGCTTTAGAGGGCCCTGCTGTGGCCTGCCTCTGGCTGCGTCTGTCTCCATGGGGTGAGGAGTCAGTAGGACCAAAGGGATGTGCCCACCTACAGTCCTTGCCCCCACTGGGCTTGGGGCACTAGGATCCCAGAATTCCTCCCCAAAAGGCTTCAAACCTGTTTCAAGGGCGTTTGTGGGTCTCTTCCCTGAGTCCCACTTTCCAGGTGGAAAGGTACCACAAACTGGTGGTACCACAAACTGGTATGCCCATTTCTAGGCTTGAGTGTTAGCTAAGCAACAGGATAGGTTATTGTTTTCCCCGGGAGAGGGATGTTTCTTTCCCACAGCAAACTGGAAGTAGCAAATTATGCAGGAAATTTTCATAAGCAAGAAATAATAAAAATTAATAAGTCCAAAATTACATAAAAATTAGATAAACCTATAATTCAATCTGTTTTTCACACTTCCATAGCATTCAGAAGTACAACATAGTCCTACCTGTAACAGCTACACTATACACCATGAGTGTTAGTGGATCTTGGGGTGAGGTAGTGGTGGGAGCTTTTAAAAATCACAGAGAACCACACCTTCCAATTTGCCAAGAATCACTGAGAATAAAAAGATTCAAAAAGTGGAAGGGTAAATAATTTCACATAAATCAATAATTCCTAGTATTAGACCATCCAATATTCTTGATTTAAAATTCATAGAATTTTAGTTTTTAAGGAATCTCAAGTTATCAAATTGAAACCATTACCGTTTCCCTTCAAGGTACTTTATATCATTTCTAACCATAACAACTCTATAAAGTGGCAAGTATTTTAACTATTTCAGACATGAGAAAATAGAAAAATTAAAATGGGTTAATTATCATCTTAAAGTCACACAACTATTTAGTCATAAAACTGATAGTGGAGCCCAGGTCTAAAAATCTGATTCCAAAATTTAGGCTCTTTTCATTATTATATTGCATCCGCCTACTCAAATTAATTCAATAAAGGATGAGAACTTATACCCAGGTTATTTATTTTGTACCTGGCAATGAAATTGCTAAGAGTATTATTTCACCATCAGCAAAGCTTACTTAAGACTTAGTATCTAGCTTAACTGAAATGCCATGTATTTGCACTATTCAACAAACTAACTAAACAGTGGCAGCTCAGGATCCACACAACAAAGTATTCAAAAAATTCGGATAAAATTCACAGTTTTGCTACTCAAAATATGGCGTGTGGCCTGGGGTCCAGTAGCATTTGCATCACATTGTAGCTTGTGAGAAAAGCAGGCTCTCATGTGCCCTCCCTAAATATGAATTTTAACAAATCCTCAGATGATTAATGTGCACTAAAGTTTGAGAAGCACTGGTCTAAGTGCTTCTCCGTGGTCAGATCCCCGCGAGCACTAATGGTGCCATTCCTGGGTGTGCTCTGGCCATCCCAAGCTGTTTACCATTCTCAGAACAAGCCAGGATGCTATTTCATGCTATTCTCCACATGCCTTTTCCTCCTCTTCTGTTCCCCAGAATGTCAGTATTTCTCCTTCCCATCCCTGTCCACCCGGTGAACACTTGCTATTTTACAACTCACCCTAACCTGCTACAATATGATTTAAGAAAGGTTATCTTTTTTTGTTTGTTTTTCCTTTTTCTTTATTACCTTTTAAAAATAATTTCATGTCACTCACCCATTTCTGCTTTGGAGATCAGACAAATCACAGTAAGGTTGCCTTTTCCTGCCTCCTCTCTGTCCTGAACTTTGTACAAGTTACGCTACTTATAAAAGTTTTCTTTGAATAAAAGTTTTAATCATTTTCTAGGTGTGGTTTAGCAAGCAGCCATCTATCCACCCCTGTGAGAGGTGTGGAATGGATGAAGGGCTATAACTCCTGATTTGGGGAATTTAATCTCCTAAACTTCCGTTAGTGCCCCAACTCCTTGTGACAAGTTTGTTTTGATTTTTGATAGTTAATTGTTTTGGGGTCTGCACTTCATTAACAAAGACTGATGTATTTGAATTTTTGTTTAAATTACTTTTAACCTTTTAATGATTAGAAATTTTCTGCAGTTTTTTAGTCCCTGGCACAGTGCTGTAGATTAGTTGCTTAAATTTTTCATTTGAAAATATCTAAAAGGCCTTTTTTTTTCCTTACTGCACATGGGAAAATTATGCTTTCTCAGGCATTTGTCCACATGATTTGTTCTATGTCAGACCCAATGCAGAAAACAATGGGTTCTGGACAGTATGATTATACCTAATAAATTTCTAAACTAATTCTGGGTAGAATCTCAGCTTACTATTAAGAGCATTCCCATCCCTGAATTCTGTCCCCTTAGAACTTTTTTGTTGTTTTTTTGATTCTTCAGCCATGCCCTAAACAGGCTGGGGATATTCTACAGCTTGACCACTTAGCATGTCCTGTCTGTACTTCATTAACTTCAAATCTTCTGACAAGGGCTTAGTCACATGCCTGCCAAAATCCAGATAACTTAGTTTTATTATTAATGTCCAGTCAGAAGATTATCTATATAAAATATTAAACTTTCAAAAATGGAACACATCAATCATCTGCTATATTTTACTGCACATGAGAAGCACACCTTTTTTGTTTGCGCAATCATATCAAGTTAAATACATCAAATCAGGGGAAATCACTTTTATAACAGCAGCCCAAGAACACTGTACTTGAAGCCTATTTAAGAAAATGTTAGTTTGATTCTTAAGTCATGGCACTTTAATTTCAGCATTCAATTATAATGGAACACACGACTGTCCCTTGCTCTAATGGGATTCACTCCTACTGAAAGAAGGGATCCTAAAGAAACAGGGAATTTCCTAAAACCTCTTAAATCCACATATACAAGCTAACTATAAGCCAAAAGCAAAAAACTTGCTAGTTGAAATATTTCAGTTTTAAATAACATAGGCCCATGTGATTATCTAAGAAAACCAAAGACATTTCTTTTCATCAAATACTGGAGCATCAAATGGTGTTCCTCCATGTTGTTTGTGGACCAGTGCCAGTCTGCAAGCTGTTTGTTACCCATCTGTGACAGGATATACATAGAAAATTAGTGTCCAAAAACTTCTGTAACAATTTGATAGAGTAATTTTATGTCTGTTGAATTTAATGTTTAAAATGGAGCTTATATTTTGCATCTCTTTTTCATTTCAATTTTCTAATGATTTTTTATATGCTACAAAATTTCTGCAACAGATTAAAAATTAAAAAACAAAAACAAGAAACCCTGGTTCTTCAGCTAATCTGAGAGGCAATGGGTTACACTGTCACTATAATGGCAATCCTGGTTGAGATAAAGTTCTTAATTGTGACAGCAGCAGTGAAAGAGGAGGGAGTGATTACAAATCAGGTTAAAAAGGGAGCATGCACAGAACTAATGCTCCCTCGGACTGGATGGGCTAGTAGAATAGAGAGATAGAGAAAAGTCTATGTCAATTCCTTATACATGCTCTGGCTTGGATAACTGCAAGAAGGAATATCATTCGGAGATTGAGAATATAGCTTTTCATATTCTCTGTCTTTTTTTATTTTTGGAGGTGAGGAAAGAGAACAGGATTATGAGATGGCATTCAGTATGGGATATGAGATATTTGATACACCTGTCAGATAACCAGATGGAGATGTTTGATTAATAGAGTTAAAGACCTGATTTTAGATGGAGATTAAAATCCTGGCTCTTCCACTAGACTGCTTGATCTCAAACAGGTTCCATCTGTTAGCCTCAATTTCCTCACCTATAAATGTGGAAAACAGTACTATTTAATAAGATTGTTATAAGAATTATGTTGTCTAAAGCTCAAAAGAAGTATCTGGAAGATTCAGATTTCTGAATAACCGGGGTATGCGTAGTAATTAAAACCATGCTGATAGGGGAGAGTGCTGAAAGCGAGGTAAGAGTCAGGGATCATCAACACTTAAGCAGTGAGTGGGCAGAGGAAGATGGGCAGCTAAGGGGAATAAAGGATGGACTACACTGGTAGGAAAATCAGGAGAGCAGCATCCCAGAAACCAAGGGAAGGTTTCATGAAGAAGAAAGGGGTCGCTATGAAACATCTTAGAAAGGTCAAGTAAAATGAGGCCTAGAGAGAGTCCCTTACATTTGGCAACCACGGAACCGTGACTTTTATGAAGTCTTTCAGTAGAGTAGTAAGAGTGGAAGCCTGATTCCAGTGACTCGGAGAAGGAATGGAAAGTTAACAAGAGAAAGCAACGGCTGCAGACTATTCCTTCAAAGTACATAGTTGTTTATCAAGGAAAAAACATAGGGTAAAACTAAAAAAAAAATTATGGTGTAGAGAAGAGTTAAATCTTTTGTTTTTTATTTGTCTGTGTTTAAGATGGGAACAATTTATGCATGCATTTCTGTGGAGAAGGAAAAGTAAAGACAGACAAAACGTGGAGGTGGAAGAGTAGAAGAGGGAAAATGCTACCTCAGAGTGATAGGGAGAGATCACAAAAACCCCAATGGAGGGATTAACCTTGATGGAAGCTAGGCGTGTTCTTCCTGCAAACCTGAAGGACAGGAGGTAAAGACACAAGAGTCACGTCTATGAGTATGAAACAGCAGAGAGCCTTCATGTTCTCCAAGACAGTGGAAGCAAGGCCATCTGCCCAGAGCTAAAGGCAACTGTGGGGAAGGCATAGTGGCTTGAGAACAATAAAGGACAGATGCCATGAGAGAGGACCAGGGAGTAGTCCATGGACAAAGTGCGGCTGAGGAGCTCAGAAAGTCCAGTGGACTTTGTCATACCACAAGTCTCTGTAAATATGTTAGTGCTTACCAGCTCAGGTCTAAAATAAGAGACAGTAAATTATGTATATTTTATTAATACCACAACAAAAAATAAGTGAAAAGTTTTTTAAAAGTAAAGAAAGCAGATTAACATGGGCTAAACATGTAGGGAGGATGTGGGAAGAAGCCAAGGGTGCAGTGCATAGAGGGTGCTGGCAAGAGAGCAAATGATTAGCTGAGGGGTACAACGTAGAAGGCAAGACAAAAAGTAAAGCCATGATAAACCACATGGAGAATAGCTTGAATTAAAAGGAGCAGACTTTCCACAGACTTTGATCCTTTTAAATTCTCATCATATTTTCTCAGAAAATGAAATGAAATGGGATATACAGTCATCCCTTGCTATTGGTGGGGGATTGGTTCAAGGAATCCCCTCCCCACCAAGTGGATACCAAAACCCACAAATGCTCATGTCCCTTGTATAGAATGGAATAGTATTTTCATACAACCTTGTGTATCCTCCCACATGCTTTAAATCATCTCTAGATTACTTATAATACCTAATACAATGTAAATACTACATAAATCGATGTAATACTGCATTGTTTAGGAAATAACAAGAAAAAAGAGACTATAAATGTTCTTTTTCTGAGGCCCCTATGACACATCAAGCGTGAGACAGCACCTCTATCTTCTAGATCATTTCCAAATGGAAACTTCATTAAATTTCCAAAGTGATGGCTAATTATCAGATAAAGTGACTATTTTCCTAATGAGAATCATCTTCCAGCAAAAAAGATTTTATTGCAAAGTTTAGGCATAAAAAGAAAAGGAAAAGACTAGAATTTAGAACAAAAAGGAATGATTTCTTTTTCCTATTTAGGTCTAGATGGACAAAACATTACCCAACCTCCCTAACCCATGCTCAAAGAAAATCTCTTCCTCTTCATCACGGTGCTCATATTAAGCTACAAGTTTAGATATACCATTATCTCACCAGAATCTGAAGGACAGTCATGAAGAATGAACAAGTTTTGAAGACGTATCTAAGCAGTCCCTCTTCGACACCCTGTTTGTTTATACCTCGATGTATAAGCAGAGTCATAAAATACACACATGGAAAGTCTTGCATGCATTACTATTAATACCTTTCCCCTAGTACATTGTGCATTTTCACAAACCGCCTTTAATTTTCCAGTTGAGAGACAAAGGTCATTACCCAGGATGCAAGACCTGTAAGGTCTTTCTCTCTTCCACCTGCCCCCATTTTGTCTCCCTTGTGAAGAGAGAAGAAAATGGATGACTAGGGGTAGGAGGCAGGAAGCTCAGAGAGAACTGATTCAGTCCATGAGCATCATGAGCTCATTTCACTCTATTTATTTATTTATTTATTTTTCTGAGACAAAGTCTTGCTTTGTTGCCCGGGCTAGAGTGCCCTGGCGTTAGCCTAGCTCACAGCAACCTCAAACTCCTGGGCTCAAGCGATCCTTCTGCCTCAGCCTCCCGAGTAACTGGGACTATAGGCATGTACCACAATGCCCGGCTAATTTTTTCTATACATATATATTTTTAGTTGTCCAGATCATTTCTTTCTATTTTTTAGTAGAGACGGGGTCTCGCTCTTGCTCAGGTTGGTCTCGAACCCCTGACCTTGAGCGATCCACCCGCCTCGGCCTCCCAGAGTACTAGGATTACAGGTGTGAGGCACCGCGCCCGGCCGCATTTCACTCTATTTAGAAAGATTACGATTTACTTTTCTCTTTCAAGCTATCCCTAAAGTTCATTTCAACACATATTTAATACAAAAATATTATGAGAGACTTCCACTTCTAACATGACAGAGAAATTGTTATCAGACAACTCCTCTCATAAACAATTATTAAACTGGACAAAATGATGCAACTGTTTTCACATACTGGATAACACAGCAAGAATGTGACTTCTGAGAAAAAGAAAAGGTGAGCCCACAATAGCTGTGGTTATTTTCCTGGCGGGGGGGGGCAATTTCCCAATTGTAGTACAGCTCAAGTCCAAGTAGAGCAGGACTGGCAGGCCAAGAGCAGGGTGCCGGGGCAGGGATGAGAGGGAAGCTATGCAGAGAGGGATCACAGATTTGGGCAAGGGTTTCCTGAGAGTTCTTAGCCAACTCAGGACATAACAACATGAGGTGTACAAAGAAGTGACTGCAAAGGGTTAACACAGAACAGAAATACTAGAGGTCAAGCAGTGTAGGGTAACACTAGCAGTCCAACCCAGCCAGAGCAAAGAGAATTCATAAATACCTTGGACATCAGCTTGAAACACTGGAAAGGCCTCAGTTTAGGAGTAAAAGTCACACCCTAGAACCATACTAACAAAGCCTAAAACCAAACCCTAATAAAAAACGCAGGGGAAAAAAAATTTGAGGATGACTCTTGCTAAGTTAGAAGAGGCTAAGAAACACCTTGGGCTTTCCACATACCTGCCCTAACAAATTTTAAAACCAAGCCTACAAAAGGTGACCAGCCAGTAATTAAGCTGCCTACTTAAAAATAAATAAATAAATAAACATTCTACAGGGAAATTTAAAGAATCCATCATCTCTACAATGTGGCATCAATGCTGTCTGATATGTAAAAAAAATTACCAGACATTTAATGATACAAGAAAATGTGACCTATAAGAAAAAATAAATCATTAGAAACTGACTTTAAGGTGGCCTAGATATTGCACTTCGCAAACCTTTAGAGTAGTTATTATAAATGAAAAAAGAATACCAAAGGAAGATGTGGTTTAAAAAGAAAAAGGAAGAATATGTGAACAGATGGTTATCTCAGCAGAGAAATGTAGACCATATAAATGAAGCAAATGGAGGGAAAGAAATGGAAATTCTAGGACTGAAAGGTTCCATAACAAATTAAAAAGTCATTAAACAGGCTTAACAGCAGATGGGAGACAGCAGATGAAAGAGTTCATAAACCTGACAGATCATTAGAAATTACCAATTTGAGGAAGAAAGGGCTGAAGAAAAATGAACACAGCACCAGGGATTTGTGGAACAGTATCAGACAGTCTAACATATATGTAATAGGAGCCACAGAAGAAGAGTGTGAGAATGAGGCAGAAAAAATATTTGTAGAAATGAATAAAATTTTATTAAGTTTGATGAAAACACCATTTATCAGATCCAAAGTGTTCAGCAAACTCCAAAGATAATAAATTAAAAAAAAAAAAATCTTATCTAGGCACATCATGGTCAAACTGCTTAAAATCAAAGATAAAATCCTTAAAAGAGCCTGAAAACAACGTTATATACAAAAAACAATAGAAAGAGCACTACCTTCTCATCACAACAATGGGGGGACCAGAAGATGATAGAACATTTTTAAGGGGCTGGAAGAAAAAAACTGTCAACTCAGCATTCCATATCCAGTGAAAATATCCTTCAAAAACAAGGGTAAAATAAAGACATTTTCAGATAAACGAAAGCTGAAAGAATTCATCTCAAGAAGATGTATACTATAAGAAATTATAAAGGAGGTTCTTCAGGATAAAGGGAAATGATACCAGATGGAAACTCAGATCTTCAGAGAGAAAAGAATACTGGAAATAATGCATAAATGTTAAAAAATAAAAATGTTATGTTTATGTTATGTTTATTCTTCTTATAATTTCCTTAAAAGACTTTTAAAAACTATATGCTTAAAGCCCAAAATAACTTTGTGAGCCTTTTTGGAAGTCTGTTTTTTATTTTCCAAATATGTAGAGATTGTCTACCTATTCCTAACATATACAGAAATAAAAGATATGACAACAAAAAAACACAAAAATACAGAAGTTTAGAGAAATTATATTAAATTATATTTACAATTGAGAAGGGGAAATGGGATGTATCAAGTGAGAGATAAGAGGTAGAAAGTAAGAAGGGACAAGTATAAAATGTGAAGTGGTACGATACTGACTATACACAGACTTTAATAAGTGAAAGATGCATATCATTAGCCCTAAAGACTGAAAAAGTAATTTTAAAAAAGCAGGGTTAAAAATCCAATAGAAAAAAATAAAATAAAATGCTAAAAAATAAACAGTTAACCTAGCACTCTGGGAGGCCGAGGTGGGTGGATCGTTTGAGCTCAGGAGCTCGAGACCAGCCTAAGCAAGAGCAAGATCCCGTCTCTACTAAAAAAAATTAGAAAGAAATTAGCTGGACAACTAAAAATATATAGAAAAATTAGCCAGGTGCAATGGCGCATGCCTGTAGTCCCAGCTACTTGGGAGGCTGAGGCAGGAGGATTACTTGAGCCCTGGAGTCTGAAGTTGCTGTGAACTAGGCTGACGCCACAGCACTCTAGTCCAGGCAACAGAGCAAGACTCTGTCTCAAAAGAGAAAAAAAAGCATATTATTCTCTTAGTTTCAGATAGCTGTGCCTCTGGGAAGCCTAGCTGTCTGAATTTCAAGGCCAACAGGAATATATTAACTGTTGGCTCTTCAGTCTGAGGACCTAGAAAGAAGTGCCATGGTGTCAGCCTAGCTGACAACAACCTCAAACTCCTGGGCAATCTAGCCAGGGCAACAGAGTGAGACACTGCCTCAAAAAAAAAAAAAAAAAAAATCAGGTTAATCCAAAAGGAGGGAGTCAAGGTGAAACAGAGAAGCAAAAACAAAAGAGGTAAATGAAAATAGTGACAAAATAGTAGACTTAAACCCAACCACATATTAATTAAAAATGGATTAAACATTCCAACTAAATAACAAAGATTGTCATACTGGGGGGAAAAAAGCAAGAACCAAGTATACACTGTCTATAAGAGATGTATTTTAAATTTAAAGACACAAATAGGTTAACAAAGTAGAAGGAAATCTTTTAATGATAAAAGGAGAAATTCAATAGGATAAGATACCAATCTTAAATATGTACCTATCTAATAACAGAATCTCAAAATTCATAAAGCAGAAAATGACAAAACTCAATAGAGAAACAGAAACATCCACAACCATAGATGGAGATTTTATCACCTTTTTCTTCATAATTGATAGAATAAGTAGACAACAAACAAATAAGGTCACAGAAGATCTGAACAATAACAATTTGACCTAATTGACAGTTATACAACATTAAACCAAATAATTGCAGAATATATATGGAATATTTACCAAGATGGAATAAAGTAAAATAAACCACAATAAACTTCAAAAGGCCGAAATAGTCTTTTTAGAGACTTTTTTCTCTAACCATAATGGAAACTATTAAAAAAATCAATTAGTAAATTAGGTAGACAATCTCTAGATATTTGGAAAATAAAAAACAGACTTCTAAATAATCCATGGGGCAAAGAAGAAACCACAGGAATTTAGAAAAGATTTGAAATGAATAAAACATATCAAAATTTGAAAGAAATTTATTGCTTTAAATGTCTCCATTATAAAAAGGTTTAAAATCAACTACATATGTTTCCACCCTAAGAAGCTAGAAAAGAATAGCAAATTAAACCTAAGTAAAAGAAATAATAAAGAACAGAGCAGAAATCAATAAAAGACAGATAAACAACAGAAAATTAAAGCAAAAAATGCTGCTGGAGGGCAGGAAAGCAGTGTTCTTGGCTCTAACTCAAATTCTCCTAGAAACTGGCCTAAAAATCCACATATATCAAGTCCAGCTGGATCTCCAAGACCAATTTTTCACTTCTCTTCAAAGTCTAGTTAGGTTAATTAAAAGGACAAATCAGAACTAGGTCATGGGCTAGAGACAGAGAAGATCCTCTTTAACAAGCCCAACTGTCTTACATCTATCCCTCTTTCAAGAATATCCAGCAAACAAAATCATTTAGCCAGTGATAAATGGCCAGTGATAAATGCTGGATATATGCCCGAATTTAGAAAATATGTATGTTCTGCTCCTCCTCTCAAGTAAAAAGCTAGGAAAATTTTCTTTGTAAATCCAAGTACTTAAAATGAATTAAAGAACTACTATTTAAAGGAAAGCTCACATGGTCACATCAAAAGTATAAAAGCATTCTTAAGAAAAAATTATAATACTTAACATACATCTCTGTATTTGGATTTTTGTAATTTTTTTCCTAAAAAGGGAAACCCCAATTAATTTTAAGTATCCATTTACAAATTTAACTGAACATTTCTGAATAGGAAAAAAAAAAGGCCTCTGATTTAAAATTCTTACTTCCTTTTAGGTAATTACAACTCTGAGGCTCATTTTGCAGAACTACAATCACCCTGCAGTAGTTCAAGTTACAGCTATGTGAAACAAATCTCCACAGCTAGCACCTTTGCTCTGAATCTCAGAGACCCAATGGCCAAATCTATATATAAAGTAGCTAAATCGGTCCTCAGCTCTCAGCCATGCTTCCACAAATCTGTAGAGCACACACAACCATGCGCTGTGCCTGCTCTGCCTCTGACCAGTACGAGAGACCACACACCTGTTACGAACATCTTGATTTCTCTCAAGCATGCACGGCTGCTATAGTCACTTCACTTTTGTCCCTTTATCCCACCCTCTTCGCTCTCCTCTTTTTTCTCTCTCTTTATTATATTAATTAGTCCAATATAATCTTTTCAAATTCCTAGTTTCTTTCACCTTTTAAAGATCAAGCCAACTATTATCTGAACAAATGTCTTACCAATTCCCCTCCTCTCCCTAAAATAGTACACCACAAATATTAAGGTGCACAACATTTCTCTTAGGATAAAAAGGTTATAAGAACTGCAATAAAGAAAAGCTTAAATGCACCCTGAAAAAAAAAAATACCAAGTAAAACTTCCACAGATATTATGATGTTCACTTTTTCCCCCATGGTAACTCTTTGGACAATCAAGGAAAAGCAATTTGATTTATAGTAAACTTGATATTAACTAGTCATCATTGTAAAGTAATCCTGCCAACTTGGAGGATTATCCAGTACAGGCTTGCTTCTTGGTAGCCAATGTACATAGAGTTTTGTTTATAATTAGACTGTGCAGTGTTAATTACGCTGCTTGCCCTGCCAATGTTCTACAGCGGCTACAGGGAGAGATCAAAACAGTCATTCCAGAATTATGAGTCACTTCGCTCTCTCCACACTACATATCACTGGCAGACTCTCAAACCTCAAAAATGAAAACTCTGCACACTATTTGCCTATATACCTTTTCACATTTAGGAGGAAATACTTAGTTCCAAAACTTGCTCCATATTTACTTTTCTAGAATAATGGGTACATTTTAATCCTAGTAAATTTTTGCTTATTAAAGAAATACAGGTTGAAAGAAAGTTGGTTTAGAAAAATCTCAACCCCTCGTTTACCCTATAGAGAAGAGAATTTCTGCATAAGTAAACTCCAAATATTATAAATTTTGCTTCACACGAGGCTAATTCCTCCAGAGAGGGGTTCTTATCTCATTCATCTTTGCATTCCTGGTGCCTAGCAGGGAAGAGACCTGCAATAAATGTTGAAATGAAAGTAGCACTAATCCGACACATTAAATGAAGTATTAATTAATGAAAATTATCTCCATGTGCACGCGCAAACGCTTTAATGGCTGAATCTAGGTTTCGGAGGAGACAGAATTCATTTGCTAGCTGTAAGGTTAACAAGATCCTTCTAACATCTGCGGTGGGGCTATGTCTTAAATCAGCAGGCTTAGGAGTACCTCAGTGATTATGGGCTCTGAGTCACCGAATTTCATTTCCACTGGACACTGATCCTTGAGACCACTCGCTACATTTCCTCTTCCTTCCTCAAATTTGGTATATAATTTAAATCAATTTTGGTTTAAAAGGTATAAAATATAGTGAAGAGAAACTGGGAATTCTAGTCCTGGCTCCACCCCTCAAGTGTACGTTAGAAACTCGGTTTTGTCAATGGTAAAATGGAGTAATAATTGCTTGTAGACTTTGATTATCATAATGGTCAAATAAGGTAAATGAGTCTCAGCACTTTGCAAACTATGAAGTGCTATATTAATAAGAGTTTATTGCTATTATATTAAATAATTAGGGTAGGAGCTTCAAAATCATAAGCAAATAAACACATCTTTTACATTTTAGCCACACGCACTACTATTTCTCTTCAAGATCCACTAATGTAATTTCCCCCTCGAATTTTTTACTATCAAAAAAAGTGATGTTTTAATGTCGTTTGAAGCACGTATCAGTAGATAAATTCATAAAATATGAAGAGTCCAGAAATCTCATTTTGTTTTTGGCTCCATAAATACCAAATGATGAAGATAAACAACAACTCTGGCCTTCTGATATCTTTTAGGATCAGCTACATCCAATGTTCATGTAGAACCTCAGGCATTATGGAACTTTAGATATTACCTGTTTTACAGAGATTCTGGTACGCAGGTTTTACACTTTAAGTCATCAGACTTCCAAGACATTTGTCAAATGGCTGCCTTAATATAAAAATGACATGAAAGCTTCCAAAACATCCCAAAGATTAAGTGTATCCAAAGACCATGATCATTTGTTACATTGCATTCACACAACAGAACTCAGATATCCTATGACAGCTACATTTAGTAAGAACGCAATTTAAATTTATAGAATGCTCAATTTTTCTGGTTGAAATAATTTAAAAGGCACTATTACATAGAAATCAATTATATTTTATCAAACTAAAACACTTCATTCAGTGAATTTTCTGACTAAAAATTCACTGCATTATATTTACAAAGTCTAATCACAGCTGCTATTTTCTGTGTTCTATAGTCCTGTAAGCAAAAATCAGCATTCCAGTGCTAGAGAGAAGCAAAAAAGATGAACTACATTCTGGTTTAATTTTGTAGCTATGAAGCACACTGTAAATATCTATCAAAGAGGACATGAAAGATGAAAAGAAGAAATTCTAGTAGAGAATGCCAATGACCAAGGAGAATATCAAACAGAAACAAGAACTATAGCACATAAAGAATATCTCTGTAAAATGCTTCAAAGATACAGAATTTAAATAATCAAGGAAAGGAACAAATAAGTAACTGTGGTGTAATAAAACATTAATTGTAAAATAAGAATAAAAAAACAAGGGAGAAGTCATTGCCTTCAGGAAAGGAAGGAAAATTCCAATCTCAATAAACAAGGTAGACGTTCTTTTAACCTGTGCCCATTTAACACACCTCCAAATTAACCACTGTTCTCAATTTCTCCATAAGATATTTTCTGATGCTAAGTGCTCACAGAATGTCTACAACCCATGGGCCACTCTCTAGAAGGTCCAAGCACTTATGCCCCCACCAAAGGCACCATATTCTTACCAAGAATTACTTGTTTTCAAACCAGTTTATGCTAGTTAAAATTATAATTCTGGTTATATAATAATAAACTATTAATAAATATTACTTTACCTGAAAAAATACAAAAAGAAAAATTATGTCTATGAAAACTGAGGTATGCATCAGAAAGACCCTACAAAGGCAAGTCCCCAAGATAACACTGCTGCCAAATTAAGTATGAGCAAGAAAAACATAACAGATAGGGGAGGAAGGGAGGTCAAATTCTAGAAAGATTTTTGTACTCAGTCTTCAAAATGTCTGAGTTCTCAAGTTCCCAATCTACTTAAAATAAAAAAAGGACCTGGAAATTACAGAAGCATCATGGGCACCATACATATGCAAGAAGAAAGATGAAGAACTCTATTTAGTGGATCCAAATGCAAAATAAAAGCTTTGGTCACTAAGACAATATTAGCTATAGTCACCCTACTACTGTACTACCAAACACTAGACCTTATTCTTTCTAACTGTATTTTTGAACCCACTAACAATAATTTATTATATAGTTCAAAATAGCTAGAAGAATTGAAATGTTCCTAACATAAAGAAAAGATAAATGTTTGAGGTGATGGATATCCCAATTACCCTGATTTGATCATTATACATTGTGTGCATGTATCAAAATATCATATGCACCTCTCAACATGTAAAACTATTACGTATCGATTTTAAAAAAGAAACAAATGCAACACCAGAAAAAAGACAGTATTAGCAATTAAGTGTACATATAACAAAATGCTAAATAAATTTTTGTTTATGGTTTCTATTTTCAACTAGCTTTTAGAAATTTCGCTTTAACGTGATCTCAAACATAATGAACCCAGCTCTGCATAGATATACTCACTGAGAAGTTTAAGCCAGAGAATTCTTAAAATCATGCCTCATCAATATATATCAAAAGTCTAAAACGTGTTCTTTGACCAAGTGACTCCACAAAAGGAATTTAGCCTAAGAGTACCTGCACAGAGATATATGTAATAAAAACATTTATTGCAGTGTTGTTTACATAGCAAAAAAGGCAAACAACCTAAATGTTTAACAACAGGAGATAGGTATATTCATACTCAATAAAATATTATGCAGACATAAAAATTATTTACTTCTATTTTAAACATGGAAAGGTGTTCAAAAGACAGTATAATGAGAGAAAAGCAGGTTATAGAATTTTAAATAAATAAATATTCATCCAATTGGATATTGAAAATAAAAATGTTAACAGTGGTTATTTCTGATAGGTAGAGTTATGAGTATGTTGGTTATTTTTATTACTTATATTTTCTTCTTATACATAAAAAATAGGAATAAGCCTCTGAAACGTGTACAGATGTTTTAATTTGCCAAGATCTAAAGTTAATAAATTAATGAAAAACTATCAACACTGTAAGGATGTTTTAGAAATAGACCTGAACAGTAAAATCAGGAAACTGGGATGGATACCAGGACAGAATTTGCTGTTAAAAGCCAGACACAGAAAGACAAATACTGCATGATTTCATTCAATTGTAGAATAAAAAAAAAAAAAAGTTGATATCATAGAAGCAGAGAGCAGAACAGTAGTTACCAGAGACTGGGCAGGGGAGATGGGAGGGGAGGATGCAGAGAGGTTAGTTGGTCAATGGGAAGAAAGTTACAGTTAGATCTGAGAAATAAATTCTGGTGTTCGATTACACAGTAGGGTGACTGGTTAACAGTAAAAATATTGCATATTACAAAATAGCCAAAGAGAGGCTTTTTAATGTTCTTAATGCAAAGAAATGATAAATGCATGAGGTGATAGATACACTAACTACCCTGATTGGATCATTATACAACACAGATACATATCGAAAGATGGAATTGTGCCTCATAAATATGTACAATTACACTTGGTCAATTTATAATGAATAAAATTTTTTAAAAAATTTGTTATTAATCCCCCATGGGACCTCCTATTAAGAGGTGGAGTCTGTATCTCCACTCTATGAATCTGGCCTTGTAACTTAATGAATGAAATGCAGCAGAAATGACACTACAGAATTTCCAATCCTAGGCTTTAAGAGGCTGTTTAGCTTTCACTATTATTCTTTCACTGCCCTGAGAGACTCATGAGAAGAAATCTAAGCTGGCCTCTTTATGGATAAGAAACCACGTGGAAAGACAAGCCCAACCAACAGCCAGCACCAACTGCCAGATACATGAGTGAAACTCTCTTACATCATAGACCTCCAAGCCAAGCTGCTACAAGAGTGACCTCAGGCAAGATTAGTAGAAGAAACACGTAGCTGTGCCCAGTTCAAATTGTTGACCAACAAAACCAGGAGCAAATAAAATGGTTGTTTT
Organism: Propithecus coquereli; assembly: GCF_000956105.1. NCBI lineage: Eukaryota > Metazoa > Chordata > Mammalia > Primates > Indriidae > Propithecus > Propithecus coquereli. The sequence goes on along the minus strand of NW_012137747.1, from coordinate 3,149,871 downwards.
AAGTCATTAAGTTCTGTGATGCAGCAATAGATGATCAATTTATTCATCACTCACACAGTATCACTATTAATATTTTGGCATACTATTTTTATAGACTAATTTATTCCCTAGACAAAACTGAAATTATACTGTACATGCTAATACTATGATTTTGTGGTATCTTTGAAATGGGAACATATGCAGGGCCTCATGGTTACTTCAAAATTCAACTCAGAAACATAAGAAGAGAATGAACACTTGGTATTCAGAACATTTTGTATTCTTTATACAGAAACTCCTGTGTGCAGCTGTGGGCTTTTTCTCCTAAGCCCAAGGGCCTTGATGTACATGACTTCATAGTTTCTCATTCCCTTACCAGTGCAAGTGAGGAAACTGTCTGGTATCCTAGACAGGACCAGGATGAACACTGAAAAAAGTAAAACCAAGCTTATCACCACCACCACCACCACCACCAATAATGATAATAAAAGCCTATCTTCACTGAGGTCTTTACAATATGGTAACATTGGGCTGCACGACAAAGAGATAGTAGCACAGCAAAATCGTTAAGAACGTCTCTGGAACCAGACTGCTCTGCTACTTCCTGTGTAACTTTCAGCAAGTTATTTCATCTTTCCAAGCTCAGTTTGCTTATTTGTAAATGGGGATAATAATTGTCCTATCTCACTGAGTTACGAGAATTAAATGATATGTGTAAAACCATTTGGATCACATAGTATATGCTCAATAATTATTAGTTCTCTGTATTATTAATTAGCATTTTACCTATGTCGTCTCATTTAATCCTCAAGACATTTTACTGATGAAGAAGTGAGTATTAGAGAGGTTAAAGTACTTGCTAGTAAGTGGCACAGCCAAGTTCCAACCCCACAGTTTTTTGAATGCAGTACCTAAACCCTAAACCACAGTGTCAGACATTGACACTGCGGTTTCTACAACTTTCTCAGTCAGGCACTTAGTAGGTATTCAAAAAATGTTGGCTGATGTTGTCCAACTGAATTCACTGTATTAATACTCCATCATGGGCAGTAAGTTGGACTTTCCCCCTCTCTCATTAAGATTACGAAATTACTCAAATACAGTCAGTCCTCCATATCCATAGATTCCACATCTGCGGATTCAATCGTGGATCAAAAATATTTGGGAAAAATGTAAAATGATATAATAAAAATACAAATAAAAAATACAGTATAACAACTATTCACATAGCATTTACATTGTATTTAAGTAACCTAGAGACGATTTAAAGTATGCAGGAAGTGTCAGAATGGCCATTATTAAAAAGTCAAAAACCAAGAGATGCCTGTGTGGATGCAGAGAAAAAGGTGCGTTTATACACTCACTGTTGGTGGGACTGCAAATTATGAAAACCAGTATGAAGATTCCTCAAAGAGCTAAAAGTAGACCTACCATCCAGCAATCCCACCACTGGTATCTACCCAAAGGAAAAGAAGTCATTTTAACGAGACACCTGCACTCAAATGTTTATTGCAACATAATTCACAACTGCAGAGATGTGGAATCTATTCAAATGCCCAGCAATACATGAGTAGATAAAGAAAATCTGGTATATATATACCATGGAGTACTACTCAGCCATAAAAAGGAGTGAAATAACGTCATTCACAGCAACTTGGATGGAACTGAAGACCATTATCCTAAGTGAAGTAACTCAGGAATATAAAAACGAATGTTTTCACTAATAAGTGGGAGCCAAATGATGGGTGCACATCAGCAAAAAAAGACGTAAAGGACACTGGAAACCAAGAAGAAGAGATGGTGGGAGAGGGGCGAGAGATAAAAATGTACCTATTGGGGACAATGAACACTGTCCTGGTGAGGGGCACACTGAAAACCCTGACTTCAGCATTATAGAATGTATCCACGTAACGAAAACTTTTGTACCCTCTTAATATTTTGAAATTTAAAAAAAAGTAAAACAAAGTTTAAAAAAATATACAGGAGTATGTACATAGGTTATATGCAAATAACATGCCATTTTATATCAGGGACTCACAAATTGTGGTATGGGGGAGGGGTCCCAGAATCAATGTCCCAAGGATCTTGAGGGGGGACAAACGTACAAACACAGGGCTCATTCTACTGAAACACTGTTTTGCTATTTTAAAAATTAGAAACTCTTAAATCAGCTACTGCTGTTTTAGAAAACCAGAACCTCTTTTAGAGAATCTCTAATCCTATTACACTTACAGATAAAACAACTGACTTTACCCAAAAATATTCAGCTAGTTAGTAAAAATGACAGGAACCAAGGAGACTTCTTTTTTTAATTTTTAAATTTTAACTCCTCTACAGGAAGATGGAAGTGAAGCAATAAGTGAATTTAACCCACAGAACTGCTCAGCTAAGTTTAGTTCTACCCAAATTCAGCTTGGTGATTTTGAAAACAACCACTTTCCCAGACTTACAGGAAATGGTTAAGCAACCTCAAAGACCTCATTTGTTCTTGCATGGTAGACAAATTTTTTTTTTTTTAAGTGAGTCCTTTTCAAATAATAGAACTAAAATTGTCCTAAAAGTCCTAAAATTGCCCAAGCATTCATTAACTGAAACATGTCTACAAGACACTACAGGTTATTAGTCTATTTCAGATATTCTTTTTCCTTTAAAAAGAACAAAAAGAATTCAATTTTTAAATGAGTTTTTACATTTTATTATAAAATAAATTCTGAAGACTTTAAGACCAAAACAGAAGAATAAAAATCATTACAGAGAACAGACAAACTGACAGTTCAGGACTGAGCAACACAGTTTCATCTTGATCTCAGACAAAACAGAAACCGGATGTGACTGTAGAAAAAATTGTATTTTTAGAGAAATTTCTCATGTACCACAGCTGATTTTTTGAGAAAAATTTATCTGCTCTTTTTTTCCCTGTAGTACCAGTTGATTCCTGGAACAGTAAAATGTAGTATTTGGGATGAGAGACTCTGTATAATTTCTAATATAAAAGTTTTCTACCTAAGCAATGAAATTTTACTAATTTTAAAATTTGTTTTTTGATGAAAATATTTCTAACACATTTTACTATTTTTCTGTCTTCTTAAAAACACTAGTCTGAACATATGATCATCATAAAAGGAAAAATCAATGATTGAACTATTATTCTTGGGACACAGAACTCAGTGGCCTGCCTGATAAGGTACTTATTTAGGAAATGGATAATCCCCGACCTATACCCCAGAATTTAGTCAAAATGCATTTTATTAACTGTAGGTTTATAGCAAATCATATGGCATGGTTTTGGGGATTTTTAAAGTTTTAGTTTAGATGTATTCATTGAACCAGCAGTCCCCAATCTTTTTGACATCAAGGACTGGTTTTATGGAAGAGTTTTTCCACGGGTGGGGGGAAATGCATCCCACCTCAGCTCCACCTCAGATCATCGGGGGTTGAATTCTCATGGGGAGCCTGCAACCTGGATGCCTTGCATGTGCAGTTTGCAGTGGGGTTGGCACTCCTATGAGGGTCTGATGCCCCCATTGCCGCTGATCTGACAGGGGCCGGGGGAAGGGCTTGGTCAGTGATGCCAGAGATGGGGAATGGCTGTTGTGCAGCCCCCTGCCAGTCCACTGCCAAGGAGTTGGGAACTGCAGCATTGAATCAAGTTTTACTGCAGCTATTTACTCCAGCTATTTTTCAGAAGACTTGTGACCTCAACTAACGGTCAATTTGATTATGATTCACATATCAATCAGTAAACATTTCTTCTAGTTAAAAATATTTATTTGGTAAATTCAATTAAGAAATCTGTGAATGGAGATAAATTGTAAAAGCAGAAGGATGGATTAAAAATGTGTTGAAATACACACATTATTATTTATTACTATTCTTGATATTAGAGCCATGCATAAGACTTGAAATTCAAAATATGTAAGAAATTCTCATAACCAAAAATTTTAGATCTTCCCAGGTTCAGAAAATCCCCAAATACTCAATTTGGTCAGATATGGAGAATTAGCTGCTGAGTTACAGCTTTAGCTAAATCAGATTTTTAAAATCTAAAACTATTTTAAAACAATCATATCTACTAAAATGTCACAGAAATTTTCAAAAATCACCCTGTCTAAAATAAATGGCTATAAACTTTATCAAAAGTTAAAATAAAGAAGATTTCAGTAAATTATTAAATTAGATAAATGTGTTTACATGGATATTTGAGTGAATTGACCAAGGATCAAATTTTGGTATATTATGGGCCATGCCAAAACATCCCACTCCCATCTCTTCCTCAATTCTACCCACAGAACACCACAAGTAAATACAGAGGTAGTTATATTAACTACAAGTTAATTATAATTTCCAAAAAATAAAATCAATCTTGTAGAAACTATCTTGGAAAATATTCTTTGTTCAAACATTACTTCTACAAACAGTAGCCAATGTCTACTTCAGCAGCTCACCATATTAACCATTACTCTCCATACCCTCTGTAAATAAGACTGACTGTAACTAAGATTGGTATGGTAGACAGAATAATCCCCCCACTCCCGCCACTACCTGCAAGATGTCCATGTCCTAATCCCTAGGGACATGGTTAAGGATTCTGAGAGAGAGAGAGATTATCTAGAGGGCCCAGTATAATAAAGGGGTCTATAAAAGGCAGAAGAAAAGATGAGAGTGAGGTAATGAAGAGGACTCCACTTGCCTTTGGTAACTTTGAAGACGAAAGAAAGGGGCCAGGAGTCAAGGAATGTGGGTGACCACTAGAAGCTGAAAGAGTGAAGGAAATGCGTCCTACTCAAAGCCTACAGAAAGGAACGCACAGCCATGCCTGCCCCTTTTGATTATAGCCCAGTGAGACCCATGTCAGCCTTCTGACCTACAGAACTGTAGGGTAATAAATTTGTGTCGTATTGCTTAAACTTGTGATAAGCTGTTATGGTGGTATTAAAAAACAAATACGACTGGTACCCCCAGCATGCCCAACATTCGTGGCTGGTCAGCTCCTCTCCAGTACTCCAGTGGAGTTAGGAGCTTACCCAAAATCAGCTGTGGCATTTCCAGTTATTACTGGTAAAGCTATTTGGTAATTCAATTAACTTACAAAACAGATGAAGAAGGCAATTCTGAGAAAATCAGCTGAAATCTTTCAAAAAAACTCAATAAAGGCAAGCCATTAAAACTATTGTTGAGGCCGGGCGTGGTGGCTCACGCCTGTAATCCTAGCACTCTGGGAGGCCGAGGCGGGTGGACTGTTTGAACTCAGGAGTTCAAGACCAGCCTGAGCAAAAGCGAGACCCCCGTCTCTACTAAAAATAGAAAGAAATTAATTGGACAACTAAAAATATATATAGAAAAAATTAGCCGGGCATGGTGGCGCGTGCCTGTAGTCCCAGCTACTCGGGAGGCTGAGGCAGTAGGATCGCTTGAGCCCAGGAGTTTGAGGTTGCTGTGAGCTAGGCTGACGCCACGGCACTCTAGCCCGGGCAACAGAGTGAGACTCTGTCTCAAAAACAAAACAAACGAACAAAAAAAACTGTTGTTGAATTAGGTATGAGACAATTGTAAAAGACTAGGAAAAAAACTGAAAGTCTAGACAAATTTTGCACTCAGATAACTTCACAGGTGTCTACATTTTCACTTCACTTTATGGTGGATTAGGAGGCTAAACTTGCTGAAGCAATCCACATGTGGGTGAGTTTTCTGTTTTAATTTCGTTTACTTTCTCCACTCTGCCCTGAGGGCAGGCTTTAGTCACAGAGTAGTGTGGCAATGCCAATAGGTAAAACTTCAATGAGTTCCATATTTCTAGCCAGAGAAACCAGAACTAATTCCAGTAGACCACACAATGTGGGAAAATACCAGAGGGGAGAGAATCAGAGAGGAGGATCCCCTAAATCTGTATATGAACCTGCAAAAGTTACAGAACAACCTCTAAGCTACATATGTGCAGAACTGACCAGAATCAATACAGCAAAGTGTATTAGTTTCTACTGCTGCTGTAACAAATTACCACAAACTTGGTAGCTTAACACAGTACAAATTTAATATCTTATAGTTCTGGAGGTCAGAAGTCCAAAATGGGTCTCACTGGGCCAACATCAAAATATCAAGAGTGCTGTGCTCCTTCTGGAGGTTCTGGGGAGAGTCCATTTCCTTATCTTTTCCAGCTTCTAGAAAACTGCTTGCATTCCTTAGCTTGGGTCCCTCTTCCATCTTCAAAGCCAGCAATGGCTACTTGAGTTTTTCTCATATCTTATCACTCTGATATTGGCTCTTCTCCCTTCTCCATTTTTAAAGGACTCTTATGACTACATTGTGCCCACCTAGATAATCTCTTTAAGGTCAGCTGATTAGCAACCTTAACTCTAACTGCAACCTTAACTCCTCATTATCATGTTACTTAAAACATTCCCAGGCTTCAGGGATCAGGACATGGGCATCTTTGGAGACCATTATTCTGCCTATTATACAAAGCCTAGAGAACGGAATTGATATTGATAACCACAGACAGTGACACAGAACTCCAAGTCTGAACCTAAGTGGAGTGACTGTCTGTCAAAACAAAAATATCAATATACTTTAGAGGATAAAAGAGTCTACACGATACAACATTCACAACATCCAGGATACAAACCAAAACTACTTGACATAAAAAGGACCAAGAAAATGCAAACAATCCTCAATGGAAAAGGCAACCAACAGACGATGGAATTATCAAATATTTTAAAGCTGTTATTATAATTATGCTCTGTGAGGCAAAGAAGAACGTATTGAAATAAATGAGAAAGTAAAAATTACCAGCAGAGAAATAGAAACTTATACATAAAAAGAACCAAAATTAAAGTTTTAAACAAAAAATTCTGAAATAAAAAATTAACTAAATGGCCTCAAGAGTAGAATGGTGATGACAAAGAAAGAAAGGTCAATGAACTTAAAAGATAATCAGAAATATTCAATTTGAAGAACACAAAGAAATATTGAGGAAAAAATGAACAGTGCCTCAGGAACCTGTAGGACAATATCAAAAGGACTAAAACATATGTAGTTGGAGTTCCAGACTAACATGAGAAAAGTATTTGGATAGAAAAATTATCTGAAGAAACAATGCACAAAACTTTGCAAATTTATAGATTCAAGAAGCTCGATGAACCTAAAGAAGGATAAACCCAAAGAAAACCAAATTGAGAGACACATAATCAAACTGCTGCAAACTAAAAGTAAAGAAAAACTCAAAACCAACTAGAAAAAAACCCAACATATATATAGAGGATAATAATAATTCAAATTACTGTGGATTTCTTAATAGAAGACTATGGAGGCTCAAAAATGATGGAGCAACATCTTTAGTGTTTTTATATAGAGAAAACTATTATACATATTTGTGTTTTATATATGTGTGTGTGTCTATATATATCTTTCTTTAAACATGTATCCAGAATATATGAAATATTCTTACCACTCAGTAAGATGACAAATAATACAATATAAAGGAATGGGCAAAAGATTTGAATAGCCATTTCACAAAAGAAGGTGAACTGATGGCCAAACACACACACACACACACACACACACACACACACACACATACACACACGAAAAGATGTGCAACATCAATAGTCATCAGGGAAGTGCAAATTAAAACCACACTGAGCTATGACTACACACCCATTGGATAGGCTAAATTAAAGAGATCAACCATACCAAATTAATTAGCACTCTCCTATACTGCTGATGGATATGTGAAATGATTAACAACCAGTTTGGAAGACAGTTTGGATCTAGCAATCCCACTACTCAGTATCTTTCCAAAGGAAAAGAAGTCATTATATCAAAAAGACACATGTATGTTTAGCACAGCACAATTCACAATTACAAAGATATGGAATTAACCTAAGGGCCTATCAACTGATAAGCAGATCGACAATGTGGTGTGTATATATATACCATGCAATACTACTCAGCCCTAAAAAAGAATGAAATGATGTCTTTTGTAGCAACTTGGATGGAACTGGAAGCCATTATCCTAAGTGAAGTACCTCAGGAACAGAAAAACAAATACCCCCATGTACTCACTCACTAGTGGGAGCTAAACGATGGGTATACATGGCCACATGGATTGTTATAATGGACTTTGAAGACTTAGAAGAAGGGAGGTTGGGAGGGGGCTGAGGGATCAAAAATTACCTATCAGGTACAATGTATATCATTCGGGTGACTACACAAAAAACCCTGACTTCACCACTATATAATTCATCTATATAACAAAAAAAAACTCTTGTGGCTGGGCACAGTGGCTCATGCCTGTAATCCTAGCACTCTGGGAGGCCAAGGCGGGAGGATCGCTTGAGGTCAGGAGTTCCAGATCAGCCTGAGCAAGAGTGAGACCCGTCTCTACTAAAAATAGAAAAATTAACCAGGTGTGGTGGTGTCGGCCTATAGTCCCAGTTACTCGGGAGGCAGAGGCAGGATAATCATTTGAGCCCAGGAGTTTGAGGTTGCT
>NW_012137747.1:3136961-3138914 GCF_000956105.1 Propithecus coquereli | reverse complement strand
AACGCTGAGATGGTGTTTTAGCACTGTCTTCTCAGTACAAAGTATAGGGTCTGAAATACAGCAAGTGCTCAATAAATGCATTTCAGTGGAAAGGGAAGCTGAATGAATACTGATTAGAATGTTCCCAAAAAATGATTTGGAATTACTCTATTTGCTGTAGAAATGTTCATAGAAAAAGAAAAAGAGTATTGAACTTTTTTGGGAAAGGAAGGAAGAGAGAAAGGAAGGGAGGGAGGAGGAAGAAGGAAGGAAGGAAAGGAAGGAAAGGAAGAAAAGGAAAGGAAGACTTTAAATTAAGAGCACAAATAAAACAAAATTCTTATTTGTTTTGGAGTTGTTTGAAGTAGTATTTGTCTCAGATAACATTTACTGAGCATCTAATACATGTGGAGCAGTATGTTAGATGCCAACCACAGTAGCAAATACAAAAGAACTGTGTTTTTATCTGCTACATGTAATTAATGGTTCCTAGTTGAACAAGTATGTACATTCTTTATATAGAACCCAAAATGTAGTTTTAACCATTTAGAAAATGGAGTCCTAAACAAGTGATATTTCTGCCTTTATAATATACCATTTAAGCTTATTTGAGCATCCTTGGGCAGAAATGTGGACTACAATAACTTATTCCTGTGGGGAAAATGTAATCTCTCTACCCCGAGGTTTCCCAGGAACAACTGTGATCCACGGTGAGGAAATGCCTCTACTCTGTTCCCATGCAATCTACCCGTATAGCCACCAAACACTTCAAGGATTACCTCTTATGTACTTCACCTTACTGTTTGGTCAAAATCACTAGCTTATGTGTTTCAGAAGTTCAAAATATTATCTTTGAGAGAAAAAAACAAAAACAGATTCAGAGATTCATGGCAGGGTAGAAGTAGGGAGGTAAACTGCCATAATTTATAATAGATTCTCAGAGCCAAAAGCTGCTGCCAAGTTACATTCATTCAGCAAAAATAATAATAAAATAAGGAAAACAGTCACTAGCAGAAATACAAATTCATTAGTAAAACTAGCTTATTATGCTTCCTGTGAGGAAGCATAACAACACAGGTATGAACTTAAACACATAATATTATGGACATGTTTGTTTGCATTCCTGATGCTTAAGAAATGCAGGCCTTGTTACAAGTTAATACCCTTATTTTGTATCTTTATGTTAACGCTACTCCTTTTGGTCTTAAACTCCTAACTATTTCAACTCTACTTAACAAACAAACTATATTTAATACTTGTTGAAGACTGAAACAAGTTCTACTTGTATGAATAATGAGGTGTTGCATATAGCATTTGCTTGAAGGAACCATGAAAGCATACCTAAGCCAGAATTAAATCAGACGTAGGCAGGAAGAGCTCCTCCACTCCTAAGCAACACTTCCCTGAAAGTGTTGCAAATTCATAATTGTCAATAAATATGAAATGGAAGGAATTCTCCTACACTGGCCTCAAGCCTTTAGTAAAGAATTAAGATACAAGAAATACCATTTGTTTACAATTTTTCATAATTTTCACTATGGCGGGGATATGCCCAAACCACTATGTATCTTACACCACTGCTAGTATCAAAAAAGTTTTGAACGGACATTTTAGTTTTTTAACTAAATATATTAAAACATCTGGATACTATCCCTAAGTAAGAATCACAGAGCTAGGGAGTACAGAGCCAGGATCTAAATGGAACAGTCTGAACTGCTCTTCATACTATCTACACTATACAGAAGTCTTAACAAAATAACTTGGATCCAAATAACTTAGATCAAAAATAACTTAGAAACATCTACAAAATGAAAAAAAAAAAGAGTATAAAACCAAATGTATCTGAAGGAAAAGGTGTGGGATAGAACCTGTAATTCTTGAAGTCAGTTTTTGAAGAGTGTACTAATTTGTGCTTTCATATAAATAATTTTTAAAAAATTAATTCCACCAGAATGTAAGTACCTCAAGGGCAGA
>NW_012137747.1:3134848-3136911 GCF_000956105.1 Propithecus coquereli | reverse complement strand
TGACAATCTAGTTGTAAAATAATGCCTCTCACTAATCTTTTTGTTTTGGAAAATAGTTCTTTTTTACTAAAAAGCTCTTAGGAGCCCACAATAATTTTAAGAGTATAAAATAGGTCCTCAGACCAAAGAGTTTGAGAAACATAACTCTGCCTTCAAAGAGAAAGAAAAAACTACCAAACTCTCCAGATATCTTGATTTGAATATGCAAGTTTCAGTATACTGTTTGAAAAAGCATATAAAGTAAATCCACAAAGTAAAGAAAATAAACATAGAAGGTCTAGATCACTCCATCACAGGACAGGAATGGGACAAGGGTTTTGCATCAGCCTTGATTCCTGCATCCAGAAAAAAATAATTGAACTTAACCATATATGCTTCTTTGAGCATCCTCAGGCAGGAACGTAAACTCCAATAACTTATGCCCGTGGAAAAACAGAACCTTCTTTACCCAGAGGTTTCCAGAAACAAACTGTCCAAAGTGAAGGCTCCTGTTCTACACAGAATTGTGCTCCCTACAAAATCAAATTCATATAATAAGCCCTAACCCCCAATGTGACTATATTTGGAGATAGGGCCTTTAAGGAGGTAATTAAGGTTAAATGAGGCCATCCATAATGGTGGGCCTTAATCCAATAGCATTGGTGTCCTTAGAAAAAGATAAATACCAAAGCTCTCTCCTTCCACACCTGCACAGAGCAAAGGTCATATGAGGACACAGTAAGAAGGCAGCTATTTGCAAGTGAGGAAGAGTGCCCTCACCAGAAACTGTGCAGACACCTTGGTCTTGTACTACTAGCCTCCAGAACTGTGAGAAAATTAATTTCAGCTGTTTGAGCCACCTAGTCTGCGTTATTTCATTCCAGCAGCCAAAGCAGACTAATACACTGCCTATAGTCTGTTCCTATATGATCGCTCCATAAACATACTGAGTAGGGGGGAAGGGGCAGGAATGGAAACTTTCTTAAGGGAGAATGGAGTAGTGAATCAGTGTCTTCACAATACCACACATCGTAATTTACGTTACGTGGCCATTAAGGAGTTGTTTAGTTTTGTTCTTCTCAAAACGTCATTTGAAGGCCGGGCGCAGTAGCTCACGCCTGTAATCCTAGCACTCTGGGAGGCCGAGGCAGGCAGATTGTTTGAACTCAGGAGTTCGAAACCAGCCTGAGCAAGAGCAAGACCCCGTCTCTACTAAAAATAGAAATTAATCAGACAACTAAAAATATATAGAAAAAATTAGGCGGGCATGGTGGCACAGCTACTCGGGAGGCTGAGGCAGAAGGATTGCTTTGAGCCCAGGAGTTTGAGGTTGCTGTGAGCTAGGATGACGCCACGGCACTCTACCCCAGGCAACACAGTGAGACTCTGTCTCAAAAAAAAACAAAACAAAACAAAACAAAAAAACGTCATTTGATTTTCATCGTTTGATGAACATCAGGACAGAAACATCCACATTTTTCCCCCTGGTTAATGTAAGGTCTAAAATTCATGCTTTCATACCTCAATTCATACCGCAACTAACTCATGACACTACTTATTCAGTTATGTTAACTAATGGAATCCTGCCTTCCAGTGGCTTTGCCTCATTGACAGCTGTGACATCACTTTACCTTCTTTACTCTTCCCATAAGACCACATGCAAGCTAATATGTGACCAAATTCACGCCTTCTTAGCAACTCTATGGGATATGAGGAAATATCTTTTTACAAGTTGAATCTAATTGGCTTGGGAATTGTTTTTGTGGCTCTCTAATGAAGGGTAAAGTGCCCCAATACACATCAGCCAAAGGCCCTGAAGCACTGCAGGAAGAGAAATTGATTTAACTGTACCATAGGTCATAAATGCACAGCAGCTATCACAGAAGATGAAAGAAAGGAGGGAAATGTTGGGTCACTCTTCAATTTCGATTTTGCAAATGCTTCAGAGTAAGAGACTCCCCTACCTCCACATTACCTTCCTTCCCCTGAAACGCTGAGATGGTGTTTTAGCACTGTCTTCTCAGTACAAAGTATAGGGTCTGAAATACAGCAAGTGCTCAATAAATGCATTTCAGTGGAAAGGG
>NW_012137747.1:3113297-3132773 GCF_000956105.1 Propithecus coquereli | reverse complement strand
TTTTAAAAAAGACAAATGGGCACAAGTCAAAAACAAAACAAATTTAAAATATCTGTTAATTGAAGCAGTTTAAAAGCCGTATACAGGAAGACTCTATTAAACTTTTTACTCTATGCTTCTTCCCTGATCCCCACTCCCAACACCTGCCTCCCACCCCACAAAAAAGAATAGAGCATGGAGATCTGGAGAAGTAATTTTGGTATGTTAAATTTTTAGTCTAGGTGATAAAAATAAGAGATGAAGAATGAATTATTAACATAACGTAAAAAGCAAGAAATTCAAAAGGTAAAAAATAGAAAAACCTTTTAAAAAAGAAAAATTCAGTAGATTTGAATCCCAGTATTCTCTGGTTTCAATAAAATAGAATTAAGCTCAAAGTATTAATCTTCTAAAAATTTTTTTGTAGAATATATTCTCTCTGCTTGCTATCCACAACGGAATTAATATAGAACCAAGAGAAAATTAAAAATTTACAATAATGTACAAAATTCTAATAACCATTGAGTTCTACTGAACTGGCATTCAAAACATTGTCAATGCCACAGAGGACAAAAATATTGTCGATACCACAAAAGTAGTACCATAGTTAAAATTCTGGCTAGAGGACATTGAAAAAGCATCAAGTCAACATACCATATGACATTTCATGAAGTAAAAAACACAAACAAGAGTGAATACTGATAGCATCTGGCTGCTTTATCCTTATATTTATCATATGACAATGACGAAAATTCGCATAAAGATGTGCCCTTTTATTCACTTCAAAAGATAGCCAATAACCTTGTTGAGGGAAAAATCAAATTATTTTAGCTCCAATTTTAAATTTTCTTTTCCTAGGCTAAATTATTTACCCTGTTTGAATTTATATCAAAATTGTCCCCTGATCAAATTAACAATCTTTATCTTGCAAGTATTTTTTAAATCTTGCCTCATAGTATAGGTTCCACAGTCTTGAGCAACCCTCAGGGACCTTCTTAGAAAAATTTAGCTGTAAAAAATAATTGAAATTGTCAATGATGCCTAAATATGTATGCTCATGAATCTCTCAGGCAAATCTGTATAGCTGCAAATACCTTTATAGGATCTAAAGGTAAAAAGTTTATTTTTAATTCCATACACCGGATAGATTATAGTTTTAAAAAAACATCTTAACCTATCATAATTCTTTAAAATGAAAAATAGCACTTGTCATAACAAATATCTGTGAGTTACTTAACAGAATAAGATCTGCAAAGGAAATTTATAAGAACTCTTCAGTGTATACAGAAATCTTGTGTGTTATAAAAGTACTTAGGTGGTAAATAAATTTGCCAGCCCTGATTTCAGAGGAATTTAAACAAAGAATTATTTTTGCTGATAATTCTCTGAAATACTTTTCCACCTGACTCGTCAGATTAATAAAACACAGGTGTATGACAGTCTTAAATCTCTACAGCAATAACTCCGCCATCAATTTACAACTGACTGAAGATCAGTTTGCTTAATGTTAACCCATTTAAAAAATTAGTGATGATTACTCAAAAAGCGGGGGATTGTAACTACATATTTTCTACCAATAGTCATTGTCATTCAATTACGTGCCAAGAAAAGCTTTTATGCATGAATTCTTCAAGTCTTTATCTCAATAGTATTTCCAAAATTGGCAATTAATTAAAACAGAACTATGTACCCAACTGCAATGAACAAGTGGACTTGAACAAAGTTAGGCACACTTTAGTGAACATGTGCTTATTTCTATCTAACTCAACACGTTATATCATCCAACGCCCAAGTTAGAATAGACCCTTCTTTCTACATTCAATTATTTTTCTGTGTGCTTCCTTCAGCTGGAAAATTACCAAGCCTCTCAGTAGCTTGTATTGATGCAGATGGAAGTGAGGCTCCTGCTTTAAAGAACTATCCATTTCTGATACCCACTGACTAACAACCAACAATCTATGCTTAGCCTGAGTTGTCTTCTTAATCAAGCCACCCAGTCTAGATACTGTAAAGACAATGTCAGTGGCCCAAAGGGCTGAGGCATTTAGCATCCAGTTTAAAGAGCAGAGAAACTACTGCTAATAAGTATAAGGTGGGCCAGCACAAACTCCTGCACATGATCTTGATAAATCTGGGCACGCTAGTTCCTCCAAGACTCAAGGGCTCCAGCAGCCTCCCTTACTTAACCATTGAGAATCTTTTGGTAATTATGCAACAAGAAGAAACTACGGAAGTATTATACTGTTTCTGTCTTCAAATCATACTACCAACACCAACTTAAAGAAATATCTTTAAAACATTTAGCTCTTCCAATCGCTCCTACTAATGTCTATGTATTTTTCCTCCAAAGAGAACCTTGGAATGATGTAATGCTGTTTCGGTGACGAATATTGTTTTGAATCTTACAAAGTAACAGTTTCAGCTGTGAAAAATACCAGGGCCCAAGCCTCCTTCCCCATCAGAAATTTCCTCTGTGACACCTGAGGCAGTCCTCTGGGAAATGCTACCATACTACAAGAGGAAAGCGCACACCCAACCTACAGAGGTACCCTTCTTCCACTGCACTCTCCGCTCTCTTGTGCCCTCAGCTGGAGAAGCATTCCCATGCAGAAACATCTGGAAGCCTTTTATAACTCCCTTCATCCCAGATCCTTGCTTTAGCCTCCCCCAATAGAACTGGAAGCTCAAGAAGACTTTGGACCTCCCCATCTAGAAATGTCCAGACAATTGACTCCAGTTTTGTTTCAATGACTACGTTCTTGCAGTATGCAGAATGCCCAGGAGGACACTCATTAAGCAATACACACCAGACGGAAAAGAACTTCAAAGGGTCTCCTACAATAAAACTTGATTCTTCATTGTTTTCTGAAATTCCCTTGGAAGCCTAAATTTTCTTTATTTAGCAAATGACCTGGTTTCCTCCTCCTTTAAGATGCTAAGGATGGAATTTAAAAAAAAAATTAATTGGTTCATTGTTTAACCATAAGCACCAGTAGAAAAGTGAGGCAAAACAAGGCAATAAAGAACTGCAAGTGACTGCTACCAAGCCAAAAGATGGTTCTATAGTCCTCTTTGCATTTCGTTTCTTGAAATCTAAAACACTCAAGAAAGTGAACAGTACTAACTTACAAGTGACAGAGTTTTCTGACTATGAAAGAGAAAAGATGGTATGATTACATTCCTGGCAAATGTTTTCTATCTCCTGCCAGGGCCTCCAAATGCTAGTCTTAACTCATTCATCTCCTCACCCCTCTATTCTTTTAGTCCAACCAGACCCACATACCTCCCCTCTTCCAATCCTGATTCTATCTTCAAACTGCATACAACAGTGCCCTTCTCTCCAACCTAGGCTCGTTTCTGAGCCAAAGACTTGCAAGGTTCAAAGCATGACCATTTGGAAAATCTCTATCAGCTTCTTCCTTTACCCCCAAATCTCTACATTTCTTTCATCTTCATCACTGATTCTCCTCTTAACTCCAAATTTTCCCTAAAGATCTTTGTAGGATTCAAACTCCTACATGCACTTCTTGGACAATCACAAATGAATTTACAATACTAGATGAGGTTATAAGGGAATCCTGGACACTCTTCCATAGACACAGGAACTCTTAATGTTACATTTACTGCCCAGAAATACCAGGGCAATGAGCAGCCTTCTCTACAAAGGCCAGATACACATACAGATACAAAAGGTGCTGAACCACAGGGCTCTAAAACTTCCCTCCATTCTCAATCCTAGTTTCTTGTGAACACTCAGAAAAGGAGCACATGTAGGGATTCAAGTTAAAAAAAAAAAAAAAAGTCTCTCTGGTTGCTCCAATAATACTATCGAAAGGCCTAGTAGTACTAACTCAACTCCAATCTTCTACAGTTTTTAAGACGGGAGGTAACTCGCTGACAATGTGGCTGCACCGTCCTCCTCACCTCAACTGCCAAGAGCCACAGGCCTAATCTGGCTCCACCTCAATTTCTGAGGTAATCTTGATAAAATTCTTCCATATCTCAATTTCCAGTGTTTTCACAGAGCGGGTCAATGCTGCTGTTCCCTAATAGGAATATTACACTAAATCAGGGAAAATGTGAGCTTAGTGGTGACAGATATTATACATGAAAAGGTTATAAACACAATTCTGTATATTTCTTTCATAACTGGAATATTGTCTTAGACAAAGCTTTATTGCTTTTTTAAAATTTCTTCTATATTTTTATATTGGCATGAAAACAAAACTAGGCTCTTCAGGTAGTTTCTCTTTTCAGGTAAGCATTATCTGATGACAGCTTTGTGAGTTTTTGTGGCTTTTTGGTATCTGGGCCTAGCAGAAAGTTTACATGTAAGTGGGCATTCAGAAGATGGTATATGACTGAATTACTGAGCAGGAAATTACCCCTCACTTGTTTTCTACATAATTTCCTTACAACCAATCTTTTTGGCTATGTATCTTTCAGGCTGAGTTCTCAAGAATCACCTATGGATAAATGATAATCACTGATTATAATAGTTTCTAAAATATGCTGTCTGGTTTTTTTATCTTGTATCAAGACACTCTTCTCCGGAAATTGATATTAGCAAAGAATTTTTCTACCACTAGGTTCCAGTTAAAAATTGCTTTGGTTTCTAGCTACAGTCTCCACCTTAGACTGTAGGATGATGTTAAACTCGATTCCTATATAGTTTTATTTCCCTCAACTAAAATAAAAAACTTAAGACAGAAGGATAAAAATAGAATTGAACTTATATTCTACCACACAGAGAAACTATAAGCTTCCATTTCTTAAGGGTTTTCTCTCAATGTGGTAATTTAGCATAGAACAAAAGAAAAAAATACACAAACTGTGATAAGCCTACATTTTTAAAAAATGATGCCAAGTTTTTTTTAGAAAAATATGCATACCTATAGAACAATTATTTGTAAGACAAAAAGATGAAATCACAATTTTATACTGCCTTACAACCCATAAATACCTAATTTATTGCCCAGACTTCCCATTTTAGAAGTTGAAAAGTACTTTCAAATGGATAGCAATCTGAAACAAAAACAAAAATAATTTTGAGAGGCAGGAAAGTCCCCCTTGTTTGATTATGCACCAGGCTGTGGTAATAAAGAGATACATTGAAGCTATGTTCATATGAAAAAAATGAAAAACTATTTAGATTATGTTTCCAGTTCTGGGACTTCAAAATACCAATACTTTTCCAATCTCTAGAGACTATACCACAAAACAGACACACTCTCTCTCTCTCTCTCTCTCTCTCTCTCTCTCTATATATATATATATATATACACACACACACACACACATACACACACACACACACACACACACATATAAAATACCAGGAAAAGATATTGATATTCTCTATCAATATGTTTCCAAATCCTGAATTTGCTTACCTAATAAACCTCCCAATAGCTCCCTTCTAGTGAACACTTCTAGTATCCTCAAAATGAAGTCACAGATTTCTAGGTCCATCACTACATAATAGATTTCTGGTATAAAAAAAAGAAAAAAAAATTTCTAGGTCTAATCTCAGACTTTTTCAATCAGATTCTGAGGCTGAGCCCCTGGCATTTGAATTTCTTAACACAAATTTAAATTATTCTGAAATACCCCAATCCTGCATGCAAATGAAGATAAAGCTAGACAAACATCAAATAATTACTTGCCTTGATCTAGTACCTCTATCAAAAAACCTAGATAGTTGCCATCAATTCCTAATAGTTTGATTCCTAATAGTTTTCAACGCTACCTACCTAATAGGACACAATGGTTATTGTCAAACCAATCCCAGCATCTCTCTCTCTCACGGTAAAAAAGCCACCAAACATCCAAAGACAGACCAATGTCCAGTGTTCAACAGTCAGCAGTCCCTCCCAAGGGCAAGGACAAAAATATGTCCTGAGCTAAATCGGAACTCCTAGCACTAAGGTCCAGCCTTGTAAGCTCTTTCTGTAGGTATGTATTTTAAATGGTTTGCAGCAGTTATGTTACCTGAACAGGCTAACATAGGATATTCATCAAATGAACCCATCATCAACAGGCAGAGAGCAGGACCAAAGAAAAATGGATCATACCAGTAGCAACTTTGACAGAAAACAGAAACTACAGAAAGCCCTACTGGAACAGATGAGTATTAAACATTGGAATGATAAGACAGAAACTAAATTCACTTCCTTCACAGAGGGTGAAACTACTGACAAGATTTTAACTGAAAATATGTGGTCTTAAATTATCAAAACTTTCTGTTAAGCTCACACACCTCTCCACATACAGAGATATATGAGAAAGTATAAGTGGGAAAGATTTTATTAAAGGAGGATGAATGTGTAAAAAAAAATCCAATACCAAGCTTGATGCATCCTGAAATTATAAATTCTGTGGATAATTAAATACTCTGCACCAGAACACCCAGACCTATGGAAGAATTATATGTGTATATTCTTTGTATTTAAAAGGATGAAGTACAAAGATAAACATACTTTCTACTATACCATCTCATGTTTGAAGACATTAGGAAATTGTACAGCAACCCTTCAAAAGTTTTAAAATAAATATCCAGTCTACCTTGAACCTAAAAAGCACCTCAAATTACTAGCATCTAATTTCTTGTTGACTTTAAATGTTGAATTTCTATTTTCCTTATGTTAAAGGATGTTAGCTAAGGCTCCCAGGAGTGATAAACACATTAACTAAAATGATGCATTGCTAAATGGTCTTCAGCATCAACTCTGAAATCTGGAAAATAGATAGGAAAGGATCAGAAATCCAATTTCCTACATAAGGGTTGAAGCATTGCTTCTTTTTTTGTTTTCTTCTTTAGGATTTTTCCATTGTCCTCCCAAATGTGCAATTTGCAAATTTGCACATCCAAAGGAGCATACTTTATGAGGGGAGAAAAAGACACCCAATTTTAAGACTTGAGAACATACTTTAATTCTGTAGGTAAATGTTCAGCACTCATATTAACCAAATGAGTGACTCAGCCTTGTCATGGGGACTTTTTCTTAATTTCGGTGAAATTGCACACTTAAAACCCCACTAACACAGAAGCTCCATTCTACCTAGAACAAAGCATTCTACCTACAACAAAGAATAAGTCTTGGAATATTCACTTGCAAGGATTTAACGACTTGTATTAAACATTTTATACTAAAGTATTAGATGATATCTACAGTTCCTTTCAGCTCAAATCTTCCTTAATTTTCTGAGTAGCTACCAGACGATTCTTAGAGCCTTGGTAATTACAAATAGAACCTGAATTAGAAAGAAAATTCAGAATTAAAGTTATCATCATTAAGCCTAATTAAACAGTATAGACAGAAAGATGGCAGTAGAATAAAGCTTTCTGAATTAGGAGCAGGGAGAATATAATGAGTAGTTCGCAGCCCCATGAGTGAAGCACAGCATACAACAAAGTCTGGCTGGGGTTTGGGATATAGTGGGCAATGTCTCTCTCTCTACGATGGCAATTAACCCACCCAAGCAGGGATAGACTTCAGCTCCTGTTATAGCGATATCCTAACTACCTGAAGTAACCAACCACCCGCAGGAAAACACATGTCAACTAAAGAGTAATTGTAGTGTGTTGTCTCCATTATTGGCAGTTTTCCTACTTTCTATCCTAAAAGGGAATCCATACACGCGACGCCGCCAAATGGTAAGACATCTCACCCCTACATGGTGACTCCGGCACTTCTGGTCCAAACAAAAGCCATCGTTTTAATTAGGGTTGGAATTTACTCTCTCCATTCAGTAAAGGGCTGTGGCTGTTTGCAGGGTGCAGGCTCTTGCTTTGACTGTCACCTCACGACACATTGTGAAATCACCGTGACTGACCCTCGATATTTCATGAGTCTCCGACTGAAAAACTGGAATTATCGGGAGCCAGGGAAAGGAAGCTTGACCGCCCCGGAGAGCGCCTCGGCAACGGACAGGAGAGCGGCAATGCGGGCAGGCAGCTCCGCGGCACCGAGCAGGGAGAGCAAGCCTCTCCGCAAGTTTCCCTTCCTTCCACTAAATTAACCTGCCAAGCCTCCCACCCCTACACCCCGCCCCGTTAGGAAAAGTCACGCCGGCAACTCGGTGAAGGGCAGGGGGACAGCTCCCAGCGCCCCACAGAAGTTGGGTTTGGCAGCGGCCGCGGCTTAACCCTCCCTGCCCGAGTGGGGCCGACACCGCCTTCTCCGAGGGCAAACCCGGGCTGCCAACTTTCCCGCTGCCCACCCCTCTGCGCACAGCAGCCCAAACTTTGCGGTTCGCCCACCCGGCCGCGCAGGAGCGCCGGGCCCGGCCGCACCCCCGCGCCCGCCTTCACGCCAGCCCCGTCGCGCACGGGCCGCTGGCTGCCTGCCCCCAGAGCCTGCAGCTGCCTCCCCCGGCCCCCTCCCTCCGCCCCCAGCCCGGTGGGAAACCCACGGCGGAGGCGACTGCAGCCCGACCCCGCGTGTCACGACTGCCCACGACCCTCTGGGCCCCACGGAGCCCAGGTCCGGGCGCCTCGAGCCGCCACTCACCATTGGTGAAGGGCTCCATTTTCCCCCCGCCGCGGCTCCTTACAGCCCGAGCGCCCAAGCTTCCTACTCCGCGAGCTGAAGCGGCCCTTCCGACTGAGCATGCCCAGCGCGGCCTCTGAGGGCTGTCGGGGAGGTGCCGCGAGGGGCGCGCCGCTCCGCCGCTCTGTGGTTCCGCCGTTCCGGGTTTTCGCGGCGGCTGCAGAGAGAGCGAGAAGGCTAAGGGGAAAAACACCGGCCAGCCCCCGCCTGACTCGGGGCAGAGGCGGGGGAGGAGTGGGTTGGGCTGGGGGCGGGGCCAGGGCGAGCCCCGCCCCTGCCGGAGCAGCGGGGCGGCTGCAGCGGTCTCCCCGACTGGAAGCCAAGCTCAGTCATTAAGCAAACGCGGGGGCCTACGGTGTCCCGCCCGGTCCTGGGCGCCCCGACACCTGCACTGCGCCAGAAAAACACGGTCCCTGCCCCATGGAGTGGGCATTCCAGAGACAAACAATAAACACGAAGACACACGAGAGTGAAATCAATGCCCCGCCGCGCGTTAAATCAGGGTGACGTGATGGAGAGTGAGGGGGTAGCTAATTCGGACGGCGTGGTGACGAGAGGCCTCGCTAAGGAGGTGCCACTGAAGCTGAGATCGGAAGGCAGGGCAGGAACCTGCGGGCGGCGGTCGCCGTCCGGAGCGCGAAGCGTCGGTTTCCCCGGGGAGACTGCCTCCGGGGAGCTCACTTCTCCGAGGACGGGGGAGCAGGCGCTGTGGGAGTGTTCATCTGGGCTGCCCGCCCGCGGCGGAGCGCTCCTGTGAGGTCGGTGACAGCAGCCTGAAAGGAGGGAAGAGACGCCCGCGGGGCTGAGCGCGCCTGGAGCGCCGTCCTGGGGCTGGAGGTTCGGTGCGCGGCCTCTACGTGCGGGCGGATGACAAAACCAGGCGCCGGATCGCCAGGCCCGGGCCGCGGGAGCCGCAGGATGTGGACAGAAGGCCCGCCTGATGTGAGCCTTAAATCAACACCTGCGGTTCCTGGGGCTGCCGCCTCTGGGGCCCGCAGCCAGGCCCCGCGGCGCTACGCCGCAGAAGCAGAAATTCCCTCAGTCACCCCTGCCCCCCAGCACTTGCGCCATTGCCTCTAGCCCGGAGCCACCTTTGTTTCCCACGCCAAATCGCGGCAGCCCGGGCTAGCCTTCGGACCGAACCGCCAGGGGCCCCGTGAGCCCCGGGGAGGCTCGTCGGGGCCCGCTTCCTCATCCCTTTCTCGGTGTGCTCATCGCCGCCACCCTGGAGGCGAAAGCCGCCGCCCTCCCCGCGCGCCGCCACCGCCTCCTCCCGCTCCTCCCCTCCCGCAGCCCCGGCCTCTGCAGCGACTTGGCTCCGGCTGCGCCTCACTGCGCCGGCCAACTGTCACACTGTCCCTCCCAGGCTGTCAACAGCAGGGCGTCGGGTACAAACAAGCCTCAGCGAGCGCAAACAGCCTAGGCAAACAGAGACGGCCGGGAGGGATATTGTTTGACCGGCACGGAAATTAGAAACTGTGTTTCCAAGAGTAAAATCGAAGTGCAATATTGTATCTTAAATGTCTATCATATTACATCCCCCACTTCCCATCTCCGATTTTAAAAAACTTCCAATGGATACCAATTGCACTTAGAATAAAAGCGGGACCTCATCAACACGTGCTCACCATGGTTTGGCCACAGAGGCCTTCTTGCTGTTCCTGGAAGTCGCCAATTTCCTTTCAGCATTATTAATCATTCCTTTTGCATGTTCCTCACACAAGAACTATTTCTTCTGCTTGGTAATTTGCTGATTCTTTCTTGTCATTTAGATCCTAGCTCAAATGCCACTTCTGCAAAGAACCCTTCTCACACATCTAAAATAGCCACAAACACAGTACACTCCGTAAAGACTTGCCCCTGCTTTATTTTCTTCACAGCACTTATCGCTGTCTAAAACAATGTTTTTGGTTTGTTGTTTATTATCGATCTCCCTCTCAAGAATTCAAGCTCTCTGAGGGCAGGGAGGGTCATTATCTTTTTTAGGGCTGTATCCCAATGCCTAGTTAAGTATGCGATAAATAATTTTAGAATGAATAAGTCAATGATTGCAATGGTATTTAAAGTTCTAGTTCACTTCCAATGTTGCGAATTTTTCCAGTGGCAGTGAGGGTCTCTATAATGAACGATGTGTTTGTGATCAGTACCGAGAAGGTGTCTGTATCATATGATACCTCAGAGCTGCTCTCTTCCTACTGTGTGAAAGATAATCCGAGCCCTCAGAATGACCCTCTGCTGGGGCATTTAAGAACCAAAAATAGAAAGTGAACCACAGGAGCTGGTATATGTTGGTCAGATATTATAATATATAGTATATGCAGAGCTGGATTTTGTTAAAATGACCTCACACATTGCATTGCTTAGATAAGCAGCTCTTTCCTATATTTGAGATTATGTTATGTTCTTTTGGAGTTATTTTTGAAGCTGAAGCACTTAGTATCAGATACTTAAAACTCCGCAGCTTGTTAAATCACCTCACCTCACCTCATCTGTAGGCTACAAACTATCATGCTAAGTGTGAAATATGTTATCTTGTTTTTTGTTTTAAATACCTCAACTCTGCAGAGACTTGTGGTAAAAATTGCACTAGCAAATGTTGGGGAGGGGGCCATCATATCTTTCTGAGATTTCTTTAACAAAGAAATAAATGATTTCTTTGCCAACTTCTTACTTCCCACCCCTTTCATTCCTGCATACACACACACAAAGACATGAAGGACCATTTAAACACGTGTGGTTTTATATTGGAGGTAAAAATAGTAAACAAACCAAAATGTTTCAGAATCCTACCTTCCCAAAAAAGAATAATAATAAATTTTGTTTTGTTGGAAACTATTTTACATTTGACTTCATAAAGACATTTTGAAGGAATAATATTTCACAAATTCACTACAGAAATCCATTATTTTTCAATTTTTAACCCCCTCCTATCCTCCCACATAGAGCTTCCTCTTTAAGGGTATAACACTTTATTACGAAGTTACTATTCATTATCAGGGGAGATAATGTGACATTATCTACTACACCCATCACCTATTTTCAGAATCATTGCTGTCTACCATTTAACATTTGAAAACCAATAAATTAGAGAGCTAATTATAAGGTTAAATAAATAGCATGAAAGGAAAAATATGAGTGCCCTGAATAACAAACAGCATTTGTTTATAAAGAACTGACAAACTTGACAATTGATGAATACAGGAATTTTTTTTTTAATCAAAGTGAATCACTTGATCTGCCATAGATCAGTTAATCTGAGCTTCACATTTAACAGATGAGGAGATGCAGTCTAGACAGGGTAGATGATTTACTCACAGTCCAGGGGCAATCATGGACTGGAATTCAGAGCTCTGGAGTTTGCTATTGCCTCCCTATTCCCACAAGAAAATTGGGGTCAATGACAACAATCCATGAAAGGGACATGGAGTAAAGAAAAATATAGCTAACTTCGGCTACTAGAAAGCTATTCCACTAATCATTTAATTGATATTCTAATTTAGTTAGTTCAATATGGGTTTAGCACTATTAGTCTTTCTAATTACTCTGAAATAAGCAATATATTAATTAATTCAGTGCACACATTTGAAAATATTATTTGTTCAGCACCCCTGTGTGAATGGAGGAAGCTGATTGATGCCAGGACAAGGATGACCATTGCGAGGTTTCCAGCCACTCTAAGGACTGAAAGAGTCAATATCTCATTACCCTCATAACCCATTTGTAGCACACACATTCTGCATTCATTAGTAATGTTTGAAGTTACATCAAATTAAGAAAGGTTTAGAGCATGAAGGAAAGCAGAATAATTATCCAACAGAGGCGTAGAGCTTAGACTTTAGCAAAAAAGATTCAGCCAAATAAGTGAAAGGTTATTAGGAAGGAGCTAGTACAGATGCTTTGCATACAAAGGCCAAAACCTTGAATCAAACTAGTTTAAACAATAAAGAAATTTATCATGTCGAATAACAAATCCCAAGATAAGACAATCTCAGTCACAGCTCCCCAACCTCATCAAGAGCCCTTCTCACTCTCTCTCCACTCTGTGATCGGCTGTATGAGAAATTTTTCCAAATCCCAGCTGCCATGTGGTCAAAAAGATAGCTGCAGTCTCTTTCTTGACAGCAAGGAAACTTTCCTCAGAAATCCCCCATTAGACTTCTACTTAGGTCTCATTTGCAAGAACTGTATTTTGTACAATTCCAAGCCAATCACTAGAAATGAAAATGAGGTTACCATGACTGATTTCTTAGACAAAGCAGAATCTAGAAGTGCTGAGTTTAGGGTCACCTCCTTGTTTCATCTGGGAGAGGAGGGAGTGCTTGAACAGAATCATTTTTCTTATTCAGAAGGAAAAAGAGGAAATAAGCAACCAAAATCTTAAGAAAGAAACCTAAATGTCTCCTAAAGGTTATAAACACTGACATATTTCAATAACATTTTGATAATTTTTAAAAAATCTTCAGGCACATATACAGAAAAAGTAAAGCGAGAGCCCATTAAATGCAGTGTAAATTTTATGGAATTGATTAATATAACTAGGATTACAAACCAAGAAATGGTATATTATTAAACTTACATCCAGATTTTGATCTGAATGTAACTACTAAAATTGAAAAACAGATCTAACTTTTGTATGAATTTTCTAGGACTATTATAAAAAACTACTGCAGTCTGAGTTACTTAAACAACAGAAATTTATTGTCTATAGTTCTGAAGGATAGAAGTCCATGATTAAGGTGTTGGCAGGACCATGCTCCTTCTAAACAAATCTAAAGGCACTAGGGAAGGATGTGTTCCAGGTCTCTCTCCTAGGTTCTAGTAGTTCCTTGGCTTGTGGCAGCATAACTCCAACGTTCACATGGCATTCTCTCTGTGTGTATATCTGTGTCCAAATTTCTCCCTTTTATAAGGACACTGATCACATTGGATTAGAGGCCCACTTTACTCCAGTAGGACCGTATCTTAACTGATTACATCTGCAACAACTCTATTTCCAAATAAGGTCATATTCTGGATACTAGAGACTATGAATTTAACACATGAATTTTGAAAGGACACTATTCAACTTTCTAATAGAAATAAAGTTGAAAGTAAGTATCAAGAAAGATTTGACTTCAAAGGATAGCATCAAAAAGTCAAAAGGCAACCTGCAGAATCAGAAAAAAATATTTTCAAATAAAGGGACTTCACAAGGGACTTGTATCTAGAATATATAAAGATCTCTTCTAACTCAATAATAAAAGATAAATAATCCAGTTAAAAATAGGAAAAGGATATGAATGCCATTTCTCTAAAGAAGATATACAAATGGCCAATAAGCACATGAAAAGATATTCAGTATCATTAGCCATCAAGGAAATGAAAATCAAAAATACAAGGAGCTACCACTTCACATCCATGAGGACAACCAGAATCAAAAAGCCAGATAATTGTAAATGTTGGCAAAAATGTAGAGAAATTGGAAACTTCATACACTGCTGATGGGATGTAAAATGGTACAGCTGCTTTGGAAAACGGTTTGGCAGTTCCTCAAAAGGTTAAACATAGTTACCATGTGATTCAGCAATTAGACTCCTAGGTATAGACTTAAAAACATATGCACACTCAAAAACTTGTACATGAATGTTCATAGCAGCATTAGTTATAATAGTCAAATAGTGTAAACAACAGAAATGTCATCAACTGATGCATGGGTAAGTAAAATATGGAACATTAATACAATGGAATATTATTCAGTAATAAAAGGAACAAAGTGATACACCTTACAACATAGATGAAACTTGAAAACACTATGTTAAGTGAAAGAAGCCAGACACAGAAGACCATATATTGTACTGTTCAATTATATGAAATGTTCAAACTAGGCAAATCTATAGAGAAAGAAAGTAAATTAGTGATTTTCTGAGACTGAAAGGAGGGAAGAATGGGAAGTGACTGATAGTAGGTACAGGGTTTCTTATGGGGGTGATGAAATGTTCTAAGATTGATTATGTTGATAGGCATTCACCCCTGTGACTATACTAAAAACCACTGAATTGCAAACTTTGAATGGGTGAATTGTATGGCATGTGAATTATATTGTATGGCATGTGAACAAAACTGAGATATATATATATATAAATATATTTCATATATATATGAAAGACTTGAGGTTCTAATAATCATGCTTGATTAAAATTAAATAGTAATGCAAATTATATACTATAAGCATGTTCTTTCACTATTGTTCAAGCAAGTTTGTTTTCCCTTATTTGGCTGCTACCATTAAAAAATGTATAGATTCATTCAATTAAACATCAATCTACTTAGAAATAGAGAAATGCTATAGAAAATTCTTCACGTACAGATGTATCTTTTCTGTCTTTTTCAAATGGGTACCCTAAGCCTATTAGAAATGCTTAAATAGAAATCTTCACTCTGGAAGTAAAGGCCCACCCAGAATCTCCTGGGGAGCTTGGTTCGAGATATTGCCCAGAATCCACAATTTTATAAAGTGATTGTGGTATATGTGGTCCTTAGATAACCCTGCACTGTAGGAATCTTGCGGTAAATGAAGAGCAGCACAGGACTGAAGTGATAGCCACCAGTCTCTGGAGGTAACAGACTCATAGGGCTCAAATTCTTCCTCTGCCACTGCTACTGTATGACTGGGCCAAGCTGCCTAACCTCCCTGGGCTTTGCTTTCTCCCTTGTAAATTGAGTCCCCCCCTCACGGGGTTAAGTGTGAGGATGAGATGAATTAACAAACCTAAATAAAGTATGCTTAGGACAGAGACTGGTACAAAGTAAACACTAAAGATGTGCTTGCTACTACTATTAACTATGAATTGTGAAATTTAAATACCATGTAGATTGCATGCAAAAAAGTTTAGACTCACAAAATATAGTGTAATAGGAAACCAATTTCTATCATGCTGACATATCCCAATCTGATAATTTAAAATAATGACGTCCCGAGGAAACCGAGTTTTCAGTGTTGAGTTGTTATCTGAGCCCTACATCAGATGGGGCCTAGTTAGGCCAGGAAGTGGCAGGGATGGTGGGCCTGGCTACAGCCATGAAAACCAGTCATAGGCCTTCTTCTATAAAAGTCAGAAGGGATTTTTAGAAATTATCTATGAGCTGTGCTGGAATAGAGCCTGTCTAAGGTTTACCCTCATAAAATGTGTCCTTCAGCTTTATGTTTGTTTTTTAGCATGAGAAGATCCTGTAATATTTATGCAGAAATTTACATTTAACTGTGATTCTTGGCTGACTCTCAGCTGACTCGGGTGCTTTTTCCTTCCTCTGGCTGATGGCTGCCAGCACAGGCTGTCAGTAAGGCAGCAACATTTACGGAGGGCTCATAGTGTGCAGAGCACCAAAGAGAACTACAAACAAAACAGGAGCTAAAGCTTTGCTTTTAAGGCACTTACAATCCATTGGGCCAATCAGAACAAGCACACAGGATATATACATAATGCATAATTCATCACACAGACATATAAGATCATGTATTAGCAGGATCAGCCTGAGGCCGAATTGCCAAGCAGGCTTGTCTCTGAGTTCTCCTGGGTTCCATTTTCTATTTTTCTTCCTCACTTCCAGGTGCTGCTTTACAGCCAACAAATATTTATCAAATGACATCTGCATATAACACCCTTGAGTAAGTGACCAATACTGCCCTCAAGACCTTTCTACCCAACCAGTTCTTTCTGGGCTATTGCCTACATTCTAGAATCCACTCCCCAAACCCCTCTCCCAACTTCAGGGTCCTCACTCCTTAGGGCCCTTTTCTCAACTAGCTGTAAAGAAATAAGTATTAATTTTAAAAAAGTCACACTAAAGCATGACTAATGGATTACAATTTAATATTTTAACTTTTTATTAGCCCAAAGGAATGAATCTGCAATGGTGAAATTATAAAAGAAAATGCAACTGGATGAGAAGAGATGTATTTTAACAAGTCTATGAGGTTTCCTTTTTTAGACAGCATTTTTTAGGTTTGGATTTGCAAGGCCAAAGCTGCTAGTGTTATTTCTTTCTAGGTCCTTAGACTGAAGAGCCAACAGTTGATATATTCCCCTTGGCCTTGAAATTCAGACAACTAGGCTTCCCAGAGGCACAGTTATCTAAAATTAGGAGAATAATATGCTTTTTTTTTTGAGACAGAGTCATGCTCTGTTGCCCAGGCTAGAATGCCGTGGCATCAGCCTAGCTCACAGCAACCTCGAATTCCTGGGCTCAAGCAACCCTTCTACCTCAGCCTCCCAAGTAGCTGGGACTACAGGCATGTGCCACCATGCCTGACAAATTTTTTCTATATATATTTTTAGTTGTCTGGCTAATTTCTTTCTATTTTTTTAGTAGAGATGGGGTCTTGCTCTTGCTCAGGCTGGTCTCGAACTCCTGACCTCGAGCGATCCACCCACCTCAGCCTCTCAGAGTGCTAGGATTACAGGCATGAGCCACCGCACCTGGCCAATAATATGCTTTTCCTACCTGATAATGGCTTTTTTGTAAGATAGAACATTATTCTTAAAACTGTGCTCTGATAAGTGGTGTCATAACTATTTGTATTTGTTTATTCTTAGAACAAGAATAAACAAATTCAAATCTTTAAATGCTATCTGACCTCTTTCATTAACTAACAACTTATTTATTGTTGCTTAGGTAATCCTAACTCAGTCTCGGAGTGTGAGTTGAATTAACTCACCCAGTACATAACTCTGACCACTGTGGGCTCTTTCTGGGTCACATAGATTGTACACAGTTGTTTCAGACCACACTTTTTCTTTGATTCCTGTCAGCTCAAATCTCTCTACCTATTTACCTGCTAACCAGTTAAAAAGCCCTGTTTGCCCTTCTACGATTCCTGATTTTAGTCTTTGGCTCTGTGTCTGGAGGTATGAATAGAAAGAAGATAAAATTATATGCCAGCAGCCTTATGCCATGCAGACAATCATTCAGAAAAACTTCCCCCGACCTCATCTTGGCCTTTTTCCATTTTTGAGTTTTAAAAGAGTGTTCTATGTATACTTTTCCCAACTCCAACTCAAAATATTAGAGATGAGTTAGAATTTCCCAATTTAGTTTACTAGAAAACAGTTTTTAAAGGGGAATACAGTTTTAAAACTGAGAAATAATGTCTTTTGTATCTTAAAGTCTTAAAGACTTAAAATCTTTTCATAGACAATTTATTCTGCCTACTTTAAAATGAAGTTTGTAATTTTAACTGTGGGATTGTTTGGATGACTAGAGGGACATCCCAGGTGGTATTACTATGGGAATTATTTGCAGAAGAATGAACTTGAAATATTGTATTGAAAGAAAGAAATATGGCATAATTTAACATAGGAAGGCATGAGCTGAGAATTGTGGGAAATGATGTGTGTAAATACCTAAAGATGAAAATACTGAGTCACGTACTGAGAACACAAAACCAGTTTCCCGACTTTATTTGCCAGCATAGTAGGAAATGAGGACTTTTAGGGGAAAGAAGAATAAATTAGCAAAAGATCATAATTATATGAATGGGAAGTAAAATTTACAGGAGTGGGAACAGAAATGTTTTTCTATCTTGTTAAGTATGCATTTCTCAGACTTTCTAACCACTTGTCCTTACGAGTATTAGAAAATTTCCTGATTTAAATCCTGAACAAATGATGTGTTTATACTGCCAGCTTCCTAAGTATGATGCAGTCTTAGGCCTTTGCATATTGGAAAATAAATTATTATGGTTTCTGGGAATAGGATAGACTGGGTACCCTAACTGACCTTTCCCTGCTAAAAATAACTAAAAAAATTGTTTTAATGCATCAATGACCTAGAAAGTTAGTAAGGAATACTCATGGATCAAAAACTCAGTGAAGACAAAAACCCAGAGTGGTAAACAGAAGGCTGAGGCCAACTTTCATTTTGAGGTGTATCTGAAACTTCAGTTTTTATGCCTTTGAGAGTGCTGGGGACAGATGACAAAGCCTAGGGCCTGCCCAAGCTGGGGAGTGTAAAAGAAAACAAAATTCAGATATGGTCTGTTTACAAAAGACTCATTTAAAACTAAAGAATATAGAGAGATTCAAAAAACTGGTGGCATAGCCAATGTAAATATCAGGGTAAATGATACTTTAAGTCTTACCAGAGATAAGAGATTAATATCTGGTACTGACAAACACAGAAGGTAGGAATAAGAAAGTGAATTAACACTGCTTTCAGGAAAATTATCCAGCACAATCTATTAAAATATAAGATCATATAAAATACACATATGCTTCAACCCAATAAAGCTGCTTCCTTTCACAATCCTTTCCATCCTTTCTTCCTTATGATTTGGAGATGTGATTTTGATGAGATTAAGGTCTCAGGAAGCAGACAACCTAATACATGATTGATTTAAAGTTTGCAAATGTAAAAGTTGTAAACCATTATATTAATATGTTGAAATGAAAAATAGTGATACATGGTTAAATGGAAGAAAAAAGGTCAATAAAGAATACAAGACAAGTGAAGGAAAAGTTGCAGAGCAAAAGTGTGGCCATTTCAAACAGGCTTGTGTTTAGTAGACATCAGTGTTCAGGTGGAACACTGGCTCCCATGACTATGTGGAGGTTCCCCTTATAGTCTGGGGTAGAATAAACACAAAAGAACAACAAAAATCACAGGAACTTCTCTCAGAAAATCAGGATCCCTTGTAGTAGTTTCTGACCAGGTCTGCTTCTCTGGACCTCCAATGCTCAGCAAGGAATGAAATGCAGTAGTTCCTTATCATGGCAGTAAGTTGGACTCTTTAGGGATGATGTGTTCACTCTACCTGGCAGGAAGCCTAAAAAGGGAGCACACCAATGGATGTGAAGTAATTCTCACATTCTCATCAAATAATTAAATTGCCAATCAATACTCAATTCTTAAGCATTCTAGAAATTGCAAATGCATTCAATATTGTATTTAAGTAAGAAACTAAAACAAA
>NW_012137747.1:3110789-3112382 GCF_000956105.1 Propithecus coquereli | reverse complement strand
AAAAAAAAAAGGCAATAGTGTATGGATTAAAGTGGTATGGTGAGTTTCTTCTTTCCTGTACCTCTGTGACTGCAAATTCATTTGAAATGGCCTCAAAAGTGTACCAAGAGGTTCTTCATGGATGTGAGGCTTAAGCCAAAATGCCCTACGGACTTCCTTGATAAACACCAACATCTAGTTTCTAATAATCTGAGGTTTGGTGACAAAGTCTCTGGTTTCCTGATCCTTATCCTTCACGTGAATGGTAAAATTAAATAAACTATTTAGTTCAGGCTGAGTTGCAGGTGAGGGAGAATAAGGAGATGGAAGAATGCAAATGAAAGTTAATTTTCTTTATGAATTGGCTAATTTTCCTTGGAGGTAAAACTGGTTGGGCAAAATTCAGGATACTAAGCAAGGTTAAAAAAATATTAAAGCAGCAAAATAGTGGCATAGTGTGAAGCAATGGAGAAGGTCACATTGAGGCTAAGCGATTACAGTGTTATATGTATCTGTCCTTATCTTCACAATATCTATTATTCAGGGAGTTTACTTTTCAGTAGACTACTGAACTGTTCTTTCCCTATTCCAGCATTGTTTATCTGTCAGATGGAGGCAGTAACAGAGCAGGCAGCTGCACGCTGATTTCTTGAGGCTTCTTACTGGTTAGACAAAATATCCACAACTCTGACGAGCTTTGTTGATGCTACTCTTTGACTTCGTGCAGACATAGCCTGTGTTTGATGTACTCTTTCTATTGACCATTTAAATGTTAACCAGCAGCCAAGTCCTCAGAGCGGGAAGATTCTTCTCCAGCCATTTAATATTTTTCGTTATGGTTTCCAGAACAATTTGAAAAATATCCAGATGTGATCCTTGGGCCTTAAGAGATTCAAAAAATAGTTTCACCTGAAAAATATGTAAGAAAAAAAATTATTGACATAGTTCATAAGACACTTTGTCTTCCAAAAAATTTCAAAACAGCTTGCAAATTATACACACGCAGGTGCAGGCATTTCTCTACCAACCTCTAAAAGGTTATTTTCTTCTTCTTTTTTGCATAACTATTATTTCACTTTATCTTTAAACAATATATGAAGGCAGAAATTATAAATCTTCATCTTACTAGTGAACACATTGGGGGTAAAGAAGTTAAGTGATTTACCCAAGTCATAGAGTAAATGGTGAGCGGGATTTAAGTTTTGGAATTCTAAATTTGCTTAACGGGTAAATAAATTCAAGTTTTATTGTGAAAAGAAGATAAAAAAACACTACAATGTGAAAAGATGATGTAAAACACTAGAATGCTTTTTTAAAAAAGACAACTAGAATTACCAATAGTTTTGTTTAAAAGACCATTAATTACACTTCAGAACTTTAATACCCTGTGTCATATAATACAATATGAATGAAATAATACAAAAGGACCCATTGCTCAAGCATATTTTCATTTTGAATGCTACGAACACATTGCATGTTTTAATTCTCTCCCCCGTTTACTTGCTATGTGACATTCGACGACTTTTTTTAAATAAAATGAGAACTTCAAATCAGATTTTATCTAAGTTTACTTTCAATTCTACAATTTGAACATTTGTTTTGAAATTGTTAACA
>NW_012137747.1:3108434-3110222 GCF_000956105.1 Propithecus coquereli | reverse complement strand
AGAAATAACATGTAGTAAGATTTTCTTTTTGCACTCTAATGTACTGTCTTGCACACTTCCCCATCCCATTTTGGATACTAGTGTGTTTAAACATTGCATTTATTGGGGCAATGTTACCTGTTGAGCTCTCATTCACAGCCACAGACTGCATCCTTCACCCCAATGTTGTATAAATAGAAAACTTATACCATGGGTCAAAATGATTCATGCTGAGAAAGCAGAGCACAGATAAGGCTCTGAGAATGGTTCCAAGCCTATGGTTTGGCAGGAGCATAATTTCCAGTTACCAAAAAGGTCCTCAGTATTGCAGAAAAAGTCTGATCCTCTCAGGAGGAAATTGACAATCATGCAAACAGCCAAACTAACGGTTCCAGTAGTCTTCAAGACATTTTTTTTTTCTAATAGAAAGCAGTTTCTATTTGATCTTATGTGGATATATCAACTCCTTGAAGGTCTGTGAGAGCAGTGGAAACGTGCTTTTTGCTTACACAAACCCATCTGTGAGGACTCTGAGTCCTCTATGACTATAAAATGAGAGAGAAGAGGAACTGGGGATGAATGACATCAGAGATGCCAACTGACCCTAAGATAAACAAACCAATCACACAGCTCTCTGATTCAGGATATTTCCATTTAGGTCCTACGTGCTATTTTGGATTTGGATGAGGAATGGGTGAGTGCCTTAGTAGAGGTTTTTTTTTTTTTTTTTTTTGATGAGAGAAAGCAATGCCATCCTGTACGTTCCAACAAAATCTAATCATTATTGGTACTTTCTGGGGGATAGTTTAGCTCCAAGATTATAGTAGAGTGAGCTCTGGTTCTCCCAAAAGTCGAAACCCCAGAAAAGACTCAGAACCAATACAAATTTGGAGGAGAACAAACACTGAAACACTCTTGACTGTGTTTACCTTCAGCTGCGCCAAGGTCTCCATTGTGCCACCTCCACAGGGAAACTGGGGGTGGGGATTAGCTCTCATCAAAATTCCTGAGGCTTTCCCCCTGAACAAAACCGCATTAACAAAGCAGGCAGGCCAAATATGTTTGATTTGCTATATAAGACTTGATGGGATGCCTCTGGGCTGAAGAGAGAGCCAAGGAGGGGATGGTGGGATGGAGCCGATGACTTGATTTAATGCAACCTTCACTTGTTTCCAGTGATTTTTTTGCCTGGGCTGAATGCAAGTCTGTTTCCCATTCCCTTTTTCTCATTTCTCTCCCTTGTACCTGGACAGGATAATTTGGGCTGTGCATTTTAAAGCTGATAGATTTCACTGAACTATTTGGGTAAAAATAGTATCTTTTATGTGCTTTGAGGGACATTTGATTCCATGTGGTTTGAGGCAACTGAGACAACTGCGTGAAGGAACACACACTAGACACAAAAGAATACCAACTTTTGAAGGAGATGGGTCCAATTTTCTCTTACAAAACTCCAGGCTAATTGCTGTCCCTTTGTATTTCTGGCAATTGCTTGAAGGAGAACTGCCAAGTCCTGTGTCTTGATAACCTTTCCTTCCATTCCTAGTTCAATTAACCTGAGGAAACAAAAACCATGTTTCTTCACAGTACGTATTATGCACATGGAAATGAACTCGGACTACTAATGTATTAAAAGAATAGAACAGAAAGAGCCAAGATAAAACTATAATTTACCAAAAACAATGATAAATTTTCTACTGTCTAATATTTTGAATATTCTAGTTAAACTTTTACTCTTTTCTAGCAGTAATTTTATTATTTCAAAGAACTTTGGTTAGCATCTTATTTATACACATCTTATATACGAGG